>NW_023625015.1:0-3505 GCF_014905685.2 Nematolebias whitei
TTTCGTAGGTTTTACCCCAATTCATGAATATTTAAGTAAATGCTTCTCTGCAGTGTTACTTTTTAATGTGCTTATTTTTTACAGATACTAGATTACCAAGCTTCTCAGTGTTTTTTACTCTAAAGCACTGAATTTTTATAAACCTGCAATTTTTCTAAAAAGTCTCACAGCAACATCAGTTTAAAAGGGCTTTTTAAACCGTTCTATTCTAGAAATTCGCTATTTTAACAGTTACTCATCAACCCAGGTTGGGTGAAAAGAGAAAAGAAAATTGATTTTATGAGGAGCTGTCAGTCCCTTTTCAGGAAAACTATTATACTCCTCTTCTCCTGCCATTATCTGCTATTTAAAAATTAAATAGGAAGATATAGTGTTTTAGGTGGTAACTTAAAATCAGAAAAGTCTCTTTTTTCTGATATATTTACTCTTATTTAATGATCTAGCAATTAAACGTGTATTATCTTTCCAGCAAATGAGTAAACTTTATCTACTCTGTGAATATCTGTATCTGTATCTTTTTAAAAAGTTTCTAATTTTTATTTTGCACCTCTGTCATGAGGAATTACCAGTGAATAAAAGTTTTTGGTAAATGCCTGCTGCATAAATACCTTAATCACTTTTTAAATGCAAGATAACAGTGATAATTCAACTTGAGGAACGTTTATTAACTCAAAAATTCATCTTACAGAAATAAATACGTTTAATTTCACTCAAAATAACCTAAAAACGAAGTGAAACTGTGATATCAAGTTTCTACAGGAGGGGGCAGTGTTTAGCTTTATACCAGCAGGAGCCTATGACAACTTCCTGTGAACGTTCTGTTGACATCCTGTCGTTAGCCGCTTAGCTTACAATTAGCTTCGGCTAAACTCGGTTAAATCAACATTTCTGAACGGATTTAAAGCTTAAACGTGGCGTTGTTTTAATAAGCACGACTTTTTTGCATGAACATGAGTTTTTGGGGACATGTGGCAAATTTTATTTAGTGATTTTAAGCACAGAAAGGCTTCGGTGCAACCGAGCTTTACAACCTGACATTAGAGGAAGTGACGTCACGTCACACATCCGGTCGTTAGCTGTTAGCTTAAAATTAGCATCGGCTAGCGTTGTTCAAAAACACCATTTAATGACAGATTTCAAACTCAAACGTGGCAAAGTTTCAGCGATTAGGCTTCAAAGAAACTGAGCAGCGGATCAGAATGCAACTTTAAAGCGTATTTCAACTTTAAAAACAGATTGAAATTCCCTATGAAAACGAGTTTCATTTCCGGGTCACGTGACTGAATCTACCAATGACAGAGCAACAACGGGGGTGCGTTCTTATATCGCTGACTCAGAGGAAGTGACGCAGCCACGTCACTCACTTCTCAGCGAATCAAAGCGTCCCAACTCAGCCGTTTTCAACCAATCACGGATCGTTTTTCCAGCTAGCGTGTAGCATTTAGCCTGAACAAGTCCGTCAACTTTTCGTCTTTTAAACTGTCAAAATGCACTATTTTCTGTTAAAAATGTAACGAATCAACTCTGAGCTTAACGGAGGCGGCGCTCCGGTCTCAAAACGTCTTTCCAACCATTTAAAACAACTCGTTCGAATTTATCAGAAACGAGCCGGACCAGAGTCACGTCTGGACCACAGTTCAAACAGAATAACGTTTCCACACAAACCCAGCTTCAGTTACACATAACAGACGTACATTTCAGCTTTTAAACAGACATATTGACTCTCAATATCAGCTTTCAAAACATCACTGCATGCAAGAACCTTGCTGTATTTTCTCCAAGCGTCGCAGCTCAACACGCTGCGTTTCACAGCAGCTGATTCTCTGCACTTTTTTTTTTCATGCCAACATGATAATTCAATTGTCACACGAATACACAGTCCATTTATGAACCGTACGAGGCCACCAGATGTAGTATGAACATACGGACAGGCCACCAGATGTAGATGAACATATGCATGAGATATATCCATAGATAAAACGGATTCTTTCATTTATTTCGTAGGTTTTACCCCAATTCATGAATATTTAAGTAAATGCTTCTCTGCAGTGTTACTTTTTAATGTGCTTATTTTTTACAGATACTAGATTACCAAGCTTCTCAGTGTTTTTTACTCTAAAGCACTGAATTTTTATAAACCTGCAATTTTTCTAAAAAGTCTCACAGCAACATCAGTTTAAAAGGGCTTTTTAAACCGTTCTATTCTAGAAATTCGCTATTTTAACAGTTACTCATCAACCCAGGTTGGGTGAAAAGAGAAAAGAAAATTGATTTTATGAGGAGCTGTCAGTCCCTTTTCAGGAAAACTATTATACTCCTCTTCTCCTGCCATTATCTGCTATTTAAAAATTAAATAGGAAGATATAGTGTTTTAGGTGGTAACTTAAAATCAGAAAAGTCTCTTTTTTCTGATATATTTACTCTTATTTAATGATCTAGCAATTAAACGTGTATTATCTTTCCAGCAAATGAGTAAACTTTATCTACTCTGTGAATATCTGTATCTGTATCTTTTTAAAAAGTTTCTAATTTTTATTTTGCACCTCTGTCATGAGGAATTACCAGTGAATAAAAGTTTTTGGTAAATGCCTGCTGCATAAATACCTTAATCACTTTTTAAATGCAAGATAACAGTGATAATTCAACTTGAGGAACGTTTATTAACTCAAAAATTCATCTTACAGAAATAAATACGTTTAATTTCACTCAAAATAACCTAAAAACGAAGTGAAACTGTGATATCAAGTTTCTACAGGAGGGGGCAGTGTTTAGCTTTATACCAGCAGGAGCCTATGACAACTTCCTGTGAACGTTCTGTTGACATCCTGTCGTTAGCCGCTTAGCTTACAATTAGCTTCGGCTAAACTCGGTTAAATCAACATTTCTGAACGGATTTAAAGCTTAAACGTGGCGTTGTTTTAATAAGCACGACTTTTTTGCATGAACATGAGTTTTTGGGGACATGTGGCAAATTTTATTTAGTGATTTTAAGCACAGAAAGGCTTCGGTGCAACCGAGCTTTACAACCTGACATTAGAGGAAGTGACGTCACGTCACACATCCGGTCGTTAGCTGTTAGCTTAAAATTAGCATCGGCTAGCGTTGTTCAAAAACACCATTTAATGACAGATTTCAAACTCAAACGTGGCAAAGTTTCAGCGATTAGGCTTCAAAGAAACTGAGCAGCGGATCAGAATGCAACTTTAAAGCGTATTTCAACTTTAAAAACAGATTGAAATTCCCTATGAAAACGAGTTTCATTTCCGGGTCACGTGACTGAATCTACCAATGACAGAGCAACAACGGGGGTGCGTTCTTATATCGCTGACTCAGAGGAAGTGACGCAGCCACGTCACTCACTTCTCAGCGAATCAAAGCGTCCCAACTCAGCCGTTTTCAACCAATCACGGATCGTTTTTCCAGCTAGCGTGTAGCATTTAGCCTGAACAAGTCCGTCAACTTTTCGTCTTTTAAACTGTCAAAATGCACTATTTTCTGTTAAAAA
>NW_023625016.1:0-3504 GCF_014905685.2 Nematolebias whitei
GCGGTAAATGAGTTAGCCCTTAAGGTTGAAGCGGATTACGCTGTCGCACACCTAATGGATAGGATTTTTGCTGACATGCTTAGAGATATCAGTTCGTCGGTAGATACACTAGCCACCGGTAGGATCCCACCGTATCTAGTCTCTCTACAGATGGTGAACGACATCCTCAGCTCCGCTACGCACGAAAAAGTTACGCAAACACAGGCACACCTGGCTTACACTCTCGGTAGCGCAATCCCAATCTACGTCAATCACAAAACATTTGAAATGGCGTTCATTATCAACCTACCGATAATTCCCTCAAACGGCATATATAGACTCAGGGACGTCGTAAATGTTGGCAATTGGCACGGCGAAAACCATGTTCAAATTGACACACCAAGGATGGTTGCGTACCACGACGACAACCCCTCAGTTTACCTAGCTCCAAACCTGCAGATGTGTGTTCTCACTCGGGAGATACACTATCTGTGCCCGAGCAAACCGTTTATGTGGAATAAAACCGCGGGCATATGCGGATTAACACCTATTCCGGAAAATTCTAAGTGCTCAACGACCGTAACGCCTCGACACCTGGCTAAAGATGCAAAAGCGGAAATAATTGGCTCTCGTTGGCTAGTGAACGCTCCTCAAAGAAAGGCGATCATAGCCTACGATCAACCCGGGGCAAATAGACCTTTGGCGTTACCGGACAAAACGATGTGGATCAGTGTTCCCCAGGGAACAACCATACACATTGGTGATTTGATGCTCTATCACCTCGATCCGGAACGATGGGACGCGACTCTGGATGACTCAGAGTACCTGGGAAATATGTCTATAGACATAGATCCAGAGACTCTGGGAAGGATCCGTTTTGAAGGCACCCAAGTCGTCGACGTGGAACCAATAAACCGAGTTCTCAAGTCCCTCAGGTCCACAATTAAGAACCCGATCCAACCAATTAACTATGCGTGGTCGAGCGCGGACACGTTAATCATAGCCCTGCTAATGACGATAACCCTCGTATTGTGTGGGATACTCGCATCCCTGTTCCGGGGCCAAACGTCACTCCGAGTCGACGTGGATCGCCATGCAGCGCACCTCGATATGATTATGCCTCGCGTAAGCGGGTACGCAAAGAAGCCACTCACACGGGACAGCGCGACTGAAACTGACAACCAGGGCGAGGAGAAGCAGTGAAACGATGTTTCTAGATGCTTAGTCACTACTCTTGTCGGTGTTGAAACGTTGTTTAGTTGATTTTGGTTGTTTCTGTGGTAAGAATGTATCTTGTGTGTAAGTTAAGTTAGAGACTAAGAGGCCTTTAACCATGCCAACATGAAGTTCATTCGCTAAATTGCAATCCTTGCGGAGTCAATGTATATTATTGTTACCTTAAGTACCATAATCTACATTGATCTCACATCGCTTAAGCCGAACCTACAATTCTTTCACAAATGCTCTGATCAAATCGTTCATGTATGGGTGCCACCAGTTGACGACATTCCTCTTCATCTGGTGTACCCCTACATGACCCAAACCATGAGCTTCTTCGAAAATTCTCCTCTTCAGGCTCAGTGGGAGTACCCATCTCCCATCTTCCGGGTTTATCCACAAACCATCTGGTCTTTTTTCAGCTCCTTTTTCACTCCACACTGCCTTTTCTTCTGGAGCTGCACCTTGTTGGCAACAGGCGATGGATTCTTCATCCCATCTGATCACCTCTTCTTCTTCTGGTGTTGACATCACCATCTGACTCCAGTTGATAAATCCTGAGGCCTTTTTTGCCTCCAAATCAGCTTGACAGTTTCCTTTTGCTATGTTTGATGAATCTGAATCATGACCTCGACATTTAACAATGGCAATTTCTGCAGGTAACATCAGTGCTGTTTCTAATTCTCTCATGTCTGCCTCATGTTTAATAGGTTTACCGTTAGCTGTCAGAAAACCTCCTCTCCTCCACTGCGCCAGTTCAACATGTGCTGCACTAAAAGCATACGCGGAGTCTGTAAAGATAGTCATTTTCTTGCTTTTCGCCCACTTTAGTGCTGAAATCAAAGCTCTCACTTCTGCTCTCTGCGCTGACTGAGAACCTTGTAATCTCTCGCTCACCACAGTTTGATAACCCTGGTCTGTGTCAAGCACGACCGCAAATCCTGCACTGAGCTGTCCATCCTGTGTCCTGAAACAGCTTCTATCACAAAACAACACCTGTCCATCTCCAAGAGGTGTGGCTTTTAAGTCTGGCCTGACTCTGTCATCAAGTTCCACTCTTCTCTCACAAATATGTGGTTCCCCTCCTCCTATCCTATCTGCCATGTTAATTCCCTCGTGTGTGAATATCAAGTTAGGTACTTCCAGAACCTTGTTAATTCTCTGTTGTCTTAGTGGTGACATGGTGAAATTGTGTGAATTCACAAATGCTACCACACTATGAGCTGTTAAAACATGGAGTGTATGTCCCATCACCAAATGGGCCGTCTTTTGTACTAGTTTAGCTACACCTGCAGCATGTTGTGTGCACGGTGGATGTCTCTTTTCTGTGTTGTCTAATAAACAGCTGACATACATCAAAACCTTCCTTTCCCCCTCATGTTTCTGAAATAGAACACCATTAATCACCCCTTCCGTTTCAGAAACATCCAGTTTGAAAGGTTTACCATAGTCTGGCAGAGCTAACTCTGTAGCTCTACTCATCTGTTGTTTCACCTCAATGAAAACCCTTTCAGCTTCCTCAGTCCAAACCAGTCTGGCAGTGGGTCATCTCATGCCCTGTTCTTTAACTAAAGCGCGTAAAATCTGGGTTTGGCCTGCATAATTTGGAATGTAATTTCTGCTGTAACCCGTCAGTCCTAGGAATGAGAGCATTTCTTTAACTGTCTGTGGTTTTGGATTATGTAAAATTGTGTCACGGTGTGAAGATGAGAGTCCCGCCCCTTTCTGCGAGATCATTCTCCCCAAAAAAGACACCTGACGCCTAGTCATCTGTAGTTTGCTTTTACTGACTTTAAAACCTGCAGCATGTAGGTGTTCTAAGACCTTTGTAGTCGCTTCTAATGAATCTTGTGCAGTGGGACTAGCGATGAGCAGATCGTCAACATATTGAACAAGTACTGTTTCCTCTGGGAGCATTACCTCGCGCAAAACTTGTTTTAACACTTGATTAAAGATGCCTGGCGACAGCGCAAACCCTTGAGGTAGCCTTGTGTATCGCAACTGTTCACCATGAAAGGTGAATGAAAAAATGTCCCTGCAGTCTTCAGCTAAAGGAAGACAGAAAAACGCGTTTGCCAGGTCTAGACAGCTAAACCATTCATGTTTTGGCGTCAGATTATTCAACGCCACGTATGGATTTGGAACCGGTACTGTCTGAGTGATCAATAATTTATTGATGGCTCTCAGATCATGTGCCATACGGTATTTGTCTGTACCTGCTTTTTGTACAGGTAGAATAGGTGTGTTCCACTCTGCGTAGGAGGGTTCAAGGACGCCGCTTTCTTTTAAACCCTGGATTGTTTCAGC
>NW_023625017.1:0-3504 GCF_014905685.2 Nematolebias whitei
CAGGTGGAGCTTTTGATTGGCATGAATATGCCCAGAGCTCTAGAACCTTTGGAGGTCATCAAGAGTGAAAATAATGGACCTTTTGCCATTAAAACTGTGCTTGGCTGGACAGTAAATGGGCCACTTGACCGAGAATGTTGTAAAAGACCAGGTTGTCTGTCAACAGTCATCATGAACAGAATTTCTGCTGTTACATTGGATAACCTATGGAAGCAACAATTCAAGATAGATTTTCCTGAGAGCAGCCACGATGAGCAAATGGGGCTGTCAAAGGAGGATTCCAAGTTTCTGGAGTTGGCCAGTAAGACGGTAACCTTGTGTGATGGACACTACAGCATTGCCCTGCCTTTGAGAGACCGAGACATAAGAATGCCTGATAACCGTGCAATTGCTGAACAATGTGCCTTAAGCTTAAAGAAAAGGTTACTCAAAGATAAAGACTTCCACAAAGATTATACTGCCTTCATGAAAGAGCTCATATCCAAAGGTTATGCAAAAAGAGTGCCAACCACAGACTTGAAGCGCAGTGATGGAAGGGTTTGGTATATCCCTCACCATGGGGTGTACCATCCTACCAAGGGAAAGATTTGGGTCGTCTTTGACTGTGCTGCATCATTCCAGGGTGTTTCTCTCAATGCACAACTTCTGAGTGGTCCCGATTTAACAAATAGCCTGGTTGGTGTGCTGACTAGGTTCAGAAAAGAGCCTGTTGTTTTGATGTCTGATATTGAAGCCATGTTCCATCAGGTGCATGTGCCTGAGGAAGATGCTGACCTATTGAGGTTTCTCTGGTGGCCTGGTAGTGACTTCAATCAGATCATGCAGGAGTACCGGATGGGCGTTCATTTATTTGGAGCAACATCCTCTCCAAGTTGTGCCAACTATGCCCTGCGGAAATGTGCAGAAGACAACAAAGCAGATTTCAGCCAGCAGGTGATTGACACCATTCTGTATAGTTTCTATGTGGATGACTGCCTTGCCTCAAAATGCACTGAAGAGGAAGCCATATCTCTTTACTCAGACCTCAGACTCATCTGTGCCAAAGGCGGCTTCCACTTAACGAAGTGGATAAGTAATAGCCGCAGCGTCCTGGCAGTAATACCTGAAGAGGAAAGAGCTAAAGAGGTTAAAGACCTAGATCTAGATTGTGACCTCTTGCCTGTTGAGCGAGCATTGGGAGTATGGTGGTGTCTGCAGTCAGATGCATTTAAATTCTGCATATCCATCCCAAACAGACCTTTGACCCGAAGAGGGATCCTTTCCACTGTCAGCACCTTCTATGACCCCTTGGGATTCTTAGCTCCTGTTATTTTCATAGCTAAAAGAATCCTTCAAGACCTGTATCAGAAGGGGATAGGATGGGATGATGCTATTCCATCAGCTGTTGCTCAAGAGTGGGAAAGCTGGATGGAAGAATTGCAACTGTTAGACAACATCAACATCAGAAGATGCTTGAAACCTACTGATTTTGGAAAAGTAACCATCGCTCAGTTGCACCATTTTGCAGATGCGAGTGAGAAGGGGTATGGTGCTGTTACCTACCTATTGCTGCAGGACAGTTTCTCCCAGATGCACCGTTCCTTCATAATGGGGAAGTCCAGGTGGCACCTTTAAAACCAGTCACAATTCCCCATATGGAATTGACGGCAGCTGTATTGGCAGTTCGCATGGACATACTGAGGAGAAGAGAACTAAGGCTATCTCTCCTTGATTCGGTGTTTTGGACAGACAGCACCTCTGTATTGAAATACCTCAATAACAAGACTTCCAGGTTTCGTGTTTTTGTGGCAAACAGAGTGTCAGAGATTCTTAGGGCTTCTGACGCCTCCCAGTGGAGATATGTGAATACAACAAATAACCCAGCAGACCTCGCTTCTAGGGGTATGAAGGCAGAGCCTTTTCTACATGACACTACATGGTTATCTGGCCCTGCATTTCTCACACAGCCAGAAACAGATTGGCCTGTCAACCCAGAGAAAATACAAGAACTTCCACATGAAGATCCTGAAGTCAAACTGTCTGCTTCTGTTGGTGTTTCCCCTGCACAAGACGACGATCATCCCTTGGCTCTTTTGATTCATCGTACTTCATCTTGGACCCGTCTTGTCAGAGTGATGGGTTGGATTTTGAGATTTAAAACATTGCTCTTGCATCACAAGAGAAACAAGACACATTTCCAGCCTGCATCTGAAACAACCCAGTCTGAAGGTGCTCATTACAGGGTTGAGCTCCGTACTGGCTTTCTTTCATTAGGAGAGATTGAGGATGCTGAGATGCAGATAATCAAGTTCTGTCAGAAGAAAAGATATTCTGAAGAAATCTCCTGTCTCCAAAAGGGAGAGAACGTCAAACGAAGCAGTCACATATACAAGTTAAATCCCGTTTTGATGGATGATGTGCTGCGTGTTGGAGGGCGTCTCAGTAGGGCTGTCATGTCTGAAGATTCTAAGCATCCTATCATTGTTGCTAAAGATCTTCATATTGCTGACCTTATTCTTCAATGCATCCATAAAGGGGTGGGTCATGGTGGTAGGAACCACATACTTTCAAAGCTCCATCAGAAATATTGGATTCCTAGTGCTGGTGCATTGATTAGAAAGATCATGTCGAGGTGTGTGACCTGCAGACGGCTTCATGGAGCTGCAGGCCAGCAACAAATGGCTGACCTGCCTGAAAGCAGAGTAACCCCTGAGAAACCCCCCTTCAGTTTTGTTGGAGTGGACTATTTTGGTCCATTTGAAGTGAAGCATGGGAGAAGTCTTGTGAAGAAATATGGAGTTATCTTCACATGTTTGGCGATCAGAGCAGTACATATTGAGGTTGCCTCATCTCTTGACACAGACTCTTTCATTAATGCCTTACGACGTTTTATTGCAAGGCGAGGTCAAGTACAACAGCTGCGGTCTGATAATGGTACCAACTTTGTGGGCGCAGAGCGTGAGCTGAGACGAGCTATTGAAGATTGGAATCAGGAAAAGATCTCTGATGCGCTGTCACTAAAGGGAGTGGAATGGATCTTCAGTCCTCCAGCTGGGTCGCATCATGGTGGAGCATGGGAGAGCATTTGTTCCATCAGAAAGGTCCTTAATTCCACCCTGCAGACACAGCACTTGGATGAGGAAGGACTTCAAACTGCTCTCTGTGAAGTGGAGTCAATCCTTAACAGTAGACCAATTACATTGGAATCCACCGACCCAAATGATCTGGAAGCTTTAACACAGAACCATCTTCTCTTACTCAAGTCTAATCCAGGCTTACCACCTGGTTTATTTCAGAAAGAGGATGTTTATGCACAGAAACGATGGAGACAGGTTCAATATATATCTGACCTGTTCTGGAAGAGATGGATTAAAGAATATCTGCCTCAACTTCAACAGTGCCAAAAGTGGATGAAGATGAGACGCAACTTTGTTCCTGGAGACGTGGTCCTTATAATGGATGACTCTGCACCTCGTGGTTCTTGGATCATTGGCAGAATCACAGAAACTGTGCCAGATAAAAATG
>NW_023625018.1:0-3504 GCF_014905685.2 Nematolebias whitei
GGCTCTGAGAACTTACCAGTGCTCCTCCACGCTCCGAGACGTTGATCTTCCACTTCCACAGCTCCTCCAGGATCCGATACCTCGATCTTCCACATTCACAGCTCTCCCAAAGTCCGAGACTTCAATCATCTACTTCCACTGCAATCCCAGGCTTTGAGACCTCGATCTTCCACTGCTCTCCCAGGCTTTGATACCCTTTCAAGGCTCCTCCAGGCTCGGAGACCTTAATCTTCCACTTACACTGCTCCTTCAGGCTCCGAGATCTTGATATTCCACTTCCACTGCTCTCCCAGGCTCTGAGACCTCGATCTTCCACTTCCACTGCACTCCCAGGCTCCGAGAACTCTATCATCCACTTCAACTGCTCTCCCAGGCTCTGAGACCTCGATCTTCCATTTCCACTGCTCTCCCAGGCTCCGAGACCGCGATCTTCCACTTCCACTGCTCTCCCAAGCTCTGAGAACTTTATCATCCACTTCCACTGCTCCCCCAGGCTCTGAGAACTTACCAGTGCTCCTCCACACTCCGAGACCTTGATCCTCCACTTCCACAGCTCCTCCAGGATCCGAAATCTCGATCTTCCACTTCCACTGCTCTCCCAAATTCCGAGACTTCAATCTTCTACTTCCACTGCAATCCCAGGCTTTGAGACCTCGATCTTCCACTGCTCTCCCAGGCTTCGATACCCTTCCAAGGCTCCTCCAGGCTCGGAGACCTTGATCTTCTACTTACACTGCTCCTTCAGGCTCCGAGATCTTGATATTCCACTTCCACTGCTCTCCCAGGCTCTGAGACCTCGAGCTTCCACTTACACTGCTCTCCCAGACTCAGAGACCTCTATTTTTCACTTCCACTGCTCTCCCAGGCTCCAAGACCCTACCAGTGCTCCTCCAAGCTCTGAGACCTCGATCCTCCACTTCTACAGCTCCTCCAGGCTCCGAAAGCTCGATCTTACTCTTCCACTGCTCTCCCAAGCTCCGATACCTCGATCTTTCACTTCCACTGCTCTCCCTTTCTCCAAGACCTCGAGCTTCCACTTTCACAGCTCTCCCAGGGTCAGAGACCTTGATATTTCACTTCCACTGCCGTACCAGGCTCCGAGACTTCAATCTTCCACTGTTCTCCCAGGCTCCGAGACTGCCATCTTCCACAGCTCTCCAAGCCTTTGAGACCTCGATCATCAACTTCCACTGCTCTCCCAGGCTCCGAGACCCTTCCACGGCTCCTCTGGGCTCAGAGATCTTCATCTTCCACTTCCACTGCTCTCCCAGGCTCTGAGACCTCGATCTCCCACTTCAACTGTTCCTCCAGGCACCATGTCCTCAATCTTCCACTTCCACTTCTCTCCCACGTTTCAAAAACTCTATCATCCACTTCCACTGTTGTCCCAGGCTCCGAGACCTCAATCTTCCACTGTTGTACCAGGCTCCGAGACCGCCATCTTCCACTGCTCTCCCAGGCTCCGAGACCTTGATCTTCCACTGCTCTCCCAGGCTCTGAGACACTTCCAAGGCTCCTCCAGGCTCAGAGATCTTGATCTTCCACTTCCACTGCTCTCCCATGCTCCGAGACCTCGATCTTCCACATCCAACATTCTCCCAAGCTACGATATCTAGATCTTCCTTTTCCACTGTTTTCAGAGTCTCCGAGATCCTTGCAGTGCTACTCTAGGCTATGAGACCTTGATCTTCCACTTCCAATGCTCTCCCAGGCTTTGAGACCTCGACCATCTACTTCCACTGCTCTCCCAGGCTCCGAGACCCTTACACGGCTCCTCCAGGCTCAGAGATCTTGATCTTCCACTTCCACTGCTCTCCCAGGCTCCGAGACCTTCATCTTCCACTTACACCACTCTTTCAGGCTCCGAGACCTAGATTTTCCAGTTCCACTGATCTCCCAGGCTACGAGACCTCAATCTTCCATTTCCACTGCTCTTCCACGCTCCGAGAACTCTATCTTCCACTTACACTGCTCTCCCAGGCTCTGAGATGTCAAGCTTCCACTTACACAGCTCTCCCAGGGTCAGAGACCTTGATCTTTCACTTCCACTGCTGTCCCAGGCTCCGAGACCTCGATCTTCCACTGTTCTCCCAGGCTATGAGAATGCCATCTTCCACTGCTCTCCCAGGCTCCGAGACCTTGATCTTCCACTGCTCTCCCAGGCTTTGAGCGCTCGATCATCCACTTCCACTGCTCTCCCATGTTCCAAAAAATAATCTTCCACTTCCATTGCTCTCACAGGCTCTGAGACCTTGATCTTCCACTTCCACTGCTCTCCCAAGTTCTGAGACTTCAATCTTCTACTTCCACTGCATTCCCAGGCTTTGAGACCTTGATCTTCCACTGCTCTCCCAGGCTTCGAGACCCTTCCCACTCTCCTCCAGGCTCCGAGACCTTGATCTTCCACTTACACTGCTCCTTGAGGCTCTGAGATCTTGATATTCCACTTCCACTGCTCTCCCAGGCTCTGACACCTCGAGCTTCCACTTACATTGCTCTCCCAGGCTCAGAGACCTCTATTTTTCACTTCCACTGCTCTCCCAGGCTCCGAGACCCTACCAGTGCTCCTCCAAGCTCCGAGACCTCGATCCTCCACTTCCACAACTCCTCCAGGCTCCGAAACCTCGATCTTCCACTTCCACTTCTCTCCAAAGCTCCGAAACCTAGATCTTCCAGTTCCACTGCTTTCAGTGTCTCCGAGAACCTTGCAGTGCTACTCTAGGCTCCGAGACCCTTATCTTCCACTTCTACTGCTCTCCCAGGGTCTGAGACATGGAGCTTCCACTTACACTGCTCTCGCAGGGTCAGAGACCTCGATCTTTCACTTCCACTACACTCCAAGGCTTTGAGACCTCGATCATCCACTTCCACTGCTCTCCCAGGCTCCTAGACCCTTCCACGGCTCCTCCAGGCTCAGAGATCTTGATCTTCCACTTCCACTGCTCTCTCAGACTCCAAGACCTCGATCTTCCCCTGCTCTCCCAGGCTCCAAGACCCTTCCAAGGCTCCTCCAGGCTCGATCATCCACTTTCACTGCTTTCCCAGGCTTGGTGACGTCGATCTTGGACTTCCACTGCTCTCCCAGGCTCTGTGACATCGATCTTCTATTTCCACTGCTCTCCCAGGCTCCATGACCTCGATCTTCCACTTCCACTGCTCTCCCAGGCTCAGAGAACTCTATCATACACTTCCACTGCTCTCCCAGGCTCTGAGACCTCGAGCTTCCACTTACACTGCTCTCCCAGGTTCAGAGACCTTGATCTTTCACTTACACTGCTCTCCCAGGCTCCGAGACCTCGATATTTAACTTCAACTGCTCTCTCAGGCTCAGAGAACTCTATCATCCACTTCCATTGCTCTCCCAGGCTCTGAGACCTCGAGCTTCCACTTACACTACACTCTCAGGGTCAGAGACGTTGATCTGTCACTTCCACTGCTCTCCCAGACTCTGAGACCTCGAGCTTCCACTTCCACTGCTCTCCCAGGCTCTGAGACCCTTCCATG
>NW_023625019.1:0-2099 GCF_014905685.2 Nematolebias whitei
GGGGTGAACGGGCACCGCCTGCTCTCTGGGCAAGAGGTGGGTCTGTGCCGATCGCCACCTCATCCCCCCATTTTAAACGCACTGTATAACAACATGCATCAACACCATATTCGAGTGGGAGGAGGAGGAAGTGGGTCTGTTCATAATTTATTTATGCATATATAGATTATTTTTATTTTTTTTATTTATTTAGTTATTTTTTTTATTTTTTATTATTTATTTATTTATTTATTTTTTTTTTATCACAAACACCTCCTTTCTCCGTGTGACACTAGGGGTCTGGGATGGAGGGGGAGGGGGGCACATTGTTGGGGTCTGGGCTGTGGGTGGGCTTTGGGCCTTGGGGGCGGTCAGTGATGGGGCCGGTGCTTCGGTTCCTCCTGGGCTGTTCCGATTCTTTTAATCTAGGTTCCTGGTTGCGATGGCCGGCACTTTGACCGGGGTGGCTGCCGGCTTTCGGCGGGGGGTCGGCTATGGTAGTGAACGTGTGGTCATTGGTGGTGTAGGGCGGTGGTTGGGGGCGTGGCTTCACCTCATCGGGGCACTGGCTGGTCTTCCTGTGTGGCATTTGCTGTGGGGGTGCTGTGTGTGTGGGGGGGTGCATAGGTGGCGTAGTGGGGCGTCTCCGGGCCTATGGTGCGGGGCTCTTGATGTGGGGGCCGGCCCTCCTCAGCTGCGGCTCCCTGCTGCTCTGCCCTTTGGGCTGGGGCCAGCCTGTGGTCGCTGTCAGGTAGATGGTGCATGCTATCTGTGTGTGCCTGTTGGTTGCTCAGGTTGGGTTTTTGGTGGTACCCCTCTCTTGGATCAATTTGGGCCCCACATTTGGTGTGGGGCCCACTCCCCCCGGTCGTGCCCCCCTTTGGCGGGGGACCCCCTTGCCGCCGGTGCATTGGTGGCTCTCGGTGTCTGGGCTGGGTGGTGGGGTGCACGTCGGTCTGCCCTGGTTGCTGCCTGGCGGGGCCTGGGTGCCCTGGCTCTGTCGGGGCTCTGCCGGGGGGTGGTATGGCCTCGGGGCTTGGGGCTCGGTGTCCATGGCCGGATCTACTTCGGGGGGGCATGGGTCGCCGGCCGGACCTGTGGGCTCGTCGCTGCAGCTTCCTGGAGGCTCTGCATTGTGGTGGCTGGGGTCACCCGGTTCTTTCCTCTGCTCCTCTCTGGGGGGGTGCGGTTCTCCCTGTTGGGAGACTCCTGGGCTCCGGGCCTGTGGGCCGCTGTCTGTGGCTCCGGTCCTCCCTATGTTGCCATTGTGTCCTGGGGGATGGGTCTGTGGGCCCCCGCGTCCACTATTGGGCATTCTTTTGGAGAAATCTGGTGGTGGCAGGCGTGCTTGCGCGGGTGTTTGGATTCAGGTGCTGTGACAGATGCACGCTAGGTTGGGTAGTGGTGGAAGCTAGATGATTCCTTGTGCAATGTCGAATGTTTCATGGTGATATTGTGGGTGGCATTGTGCTGTGCATGTTGTTTTGTCGTGGTGGTCTCTCGTTTTATCTATTTCTCTTTTATTATTTAATTATTCTTCTTTCTTCTCTCTTTAAAAAAAAAAAAAAAAATTTGAGCGATGACGATAAGTTCATTGAAACACTTCACAATGTTTCTACACTTAAACTGAGCTCAAAAAAAAAAAAAAAAAAGAAAAAAAAAAAAAAAAGAAAAGTGCTGGGAGACGGAGAGCACCTGTAAGATCATCTGGACATCAGCCAAGGGCTCTGACCCCTATATACCTACAGCAGCCATCCCCCCATGAGCCACATATTACCCAGTGATAGTGAAGCTCTGGGAAAACACCAACAAAGTTACCAGGCTTGCAGCCTATTATTTAGCTACAGGGTTACCCTTGGTCCACGGCCTATCTTTTAAATTCATACAAGAACCCATGTCCTCATCAATTTCGGCCACTTTAACAGCAGGGTTGACAACTACCCCTCTGGTAGTCTCCGTACCCACAGTAGCCTTGAGAGAGAATAGATGCGCCAGTGATAATATCTTTATGACCCCAACCGTGACGGCCAGCCAGCCCCAGGAACCGACCACTGACCCGCCCAACCCTTTATCAGCAAAGTCCCAGTATGATGCCGAGCCCATGGAAGTGGAGATGACCC
>NW_023625019.1:2109-3503 GCF_014905685.2 Nematolebias whitei
CATCAATATCAGCTCCTCTCTGACAGCTTGGTGGGAGTTTCTTAAAATGACAGAGTCTTCACTAATCCCATGTAATCGTACACCCATCTGGAACAACCCTGACATCCTACAACAGAATAAGATGATAAACTTCCCAGGTTGGAGGTGTAAAGGAATTGAATATTTGGAACATATATATGAAGAAGTGGACTACATCCCATTTAACAGATTAATAACACAATATGGGATTGATAAGAATAAATTTTTAGAATATCAACAAATTAAATCTATAACCAAAAATAAATTTAACCTTAATAACACTAGGATTGAAATGTCAACAAGTGTATTAGAATTCCTTAATCTTAACCCTCCCAAATTACTATCTAAGGTTTATCAGAAACTCAGTAAAATAGATGAAGCTATATCTCTTCCCATTGTAAAATGGGAGACAGACTTGTCAGTTAATTTTGACCAAAACTTTTGGTCGCAGATCTGTCTGAGAACTTTTAAAATGACTAAAAACACGAATTTACAACTAATACAATACAAAATCCTTCATAGAGTACACTATACAGGTCAACGGATGTTCAAGATGGGTTTCGCATCATCTAATATTTGCTCACAGTGTACAAACAATATTCCTGACAATTACATCCACGCATTTTGGTTCTGTCCACCTGTTCAGAGGTTTTGGTGCCGGATATGTGAAGACTTATCAAAGTGTCTGAGATGTAATATTCCACTCTCTCCGTCAGTTTGCTTATTGGGCCACTTAGATGATGTCACCTTGGAGACAAAATCAATTCATATTATTCTCACTGCCCTATGTATAGCAAAAAAAACTATACTCATGAATTGGAAAAATAAAAATACACTTAGTATTAAACAGTATAAAGACCTTCTGTTAGATTACATCAGTCTTGAGACAGCCTGTACCCCCACATCGGACTATTCTCTCTGGACTTCTTTAATCGGCTCCAACACGTAGTGGAGGTGGGTGGTCCCCCTTTGATTCTGTCCCGTGGGGCATGGTGGTGGGTGTGGGTGGGGTGTCGGGGCTGGGGACGTGGGGGGGGGTCATGGGCCTGGAGCGGTGGCGCCAGACTGGGGAGGTGGCTCTGGTGGTTCTGGGTGATGGCCTATGCTGGCTGCATGCGGGCTTCTGGGCGGTCTGTACCGGCGGACATGGGTTACTGGCCTGGTGACCTGGCTGTCCCTGGGTGGGTCTGGGGTGGACGCGGGCACGGGTTCTGGGGTGGTATCGCTCCTGGGCGGGGTTCCCGGCTTGGTCCGGGGGTCTCGGGCCTTGACAGGTATGTTGCCGGGGTCTTGGGCCGGCGGGTGCGCCGGTGCCCGGCCCTGGCCTTGGGGCCTTCGGTGCATTGGTGGGCTTTGGGGCCTGTGCCGTGGGGGGG
>NW_023625020.1:0-3502 GCF_014905685.2 Nematolebias whitei
AGGAACTCGTGAAAAAGTATGAAATATCCAGCATATGACATACTACATTTGGTGGCCCGTAACGTGCTCATAAATGACTGTAAATTCGTGTAAAGATTGATTTTTTACATGTTGGCATAAAGAAAGGTAACAGTTTAACAGCTGTGCTGAAACGCGCTGAAGAAGCTGCGCCGCTTTGAAGTCAAAACGCTGCATGTTTTAAGCGTTGGGCTAGTGATGTTAAAAGCTGAAATAGTGTCATATGTCTTGTGAAAGCTGAAATTGTACGTCTGTTATGTGTAGCTAAGCTTATGTTTTGTGGAAAACGTTATTCTGTTTAAACTGTGGTCCAAACGGACGGAGGTTCTGTTGGCCGGCTCGGTTCTGAAAAAGGTTCGGACGAGTTGTTTAAATAGCTAGAAAGACGTTTTTGAGACCGGAGTAGCAGACTCCGCACAGCTCAAAGTTAAACGTTACAATTTTTAACAGAAAAAGTGCATTTTGACAGTTTAAAAGACGAAAAGTTGACGAACTTACCTCAGGCTGAATCTAGCATGCTGGTTGCTAAAACGTTTTGTGATTGGTTGGATTTGCTGCCGTGGAACGCTCTCATTGGATGAGAGACGTGTCAGTCAGTGACCCGGAAATGAAACTCGTTTTCATAGGGAATAAAATCTGCTTTTTAAAAGCTGAAAAGCGCTTTAAAGTGTATTTTGACACGCTGGTTAAGTTCTTCGAAGCATACTCGCTGAAATTTTGCCACGTTAGGGTTTAAAATCCGTCATTAAATGATGTTTTTGAACAATGCTAGCGATGCTAATTTTAAGCTAACAGCTAACGACCGGATGAGTGACGTGTCACGTCACTTCCTCCATGTCGGAAATGAGCTTTGCCGTGCTTAAAATCACTAAATAAAGCTGCAATATTGTCCCAGAAAACTCATGTTCATGCATAACAGTCGTGCTTGTTGAACCAACGCCACGTTTACACTTAAATTCGTTCAGAAACGTTGATTTTAACCGAGTTTAGCCGAAGCTAACTTTAAGCTAAGCGGCTAACAACAGGATGTCAACCGAACGTCACAGGAAGTCGTCATAGACTCCTGCTGGCAGAAAGCTAAACACTGCCCCCTCCTGTAGAAACTTTAAATCACAGTTTCACTTCAGTTTTAGGTTTAAAGAGTGAAATTAAACGTTTTTATTTTTCTGTAAGGCATTTTTGAGTTAACAAACTTCCTCTAGCTGAATAATCACTGTTATCCTGCATTTTAAAAGTTATAAAGGTATTTATGCAAAGAGCATTTACCAAAGAGACTTTATTCACTGGTAATCCCTTATAAAGGTACAAAATAAAGTTAGGAACTTTTTAAAAAAAATAGAAACGGTTCAAATATTCACAGAGTTGAAAAGTTTACTCATTTTGCTTGAAAGATAATACACGTTTAATTGCAAAATCACTAAATAAGAGTAGACTTATCAGGAAAAAGAAACTTTTCTGTTTAAGTTGCCACCTAAAAATAAATCTTCCTATTTAATTTTAAATAGAAGCCACTGACAGGAGGACAACAGGAATAACAGTTTTTCTGAGGAAGGACTGATTAATCCTGATACATCATCAACTTTTCTTTTTCTTTTCACAACTTAGTTCTATGAGTAACTGTTAAAATAGCAAATTTCTGGAACAGAACGGTTTAAAAAACGTTTTAAACCGATGATTGCTGTGAGACTTTTAGAAAAATTGCAGGTTTATAAAAAATTCAGTGCTTTAGAGTAAAATACACTAAAAAGAGCTTGGTAACTGATATCTGTTGAAAAATAAGCACATAAAAGTAACACTGCCGAGAGCATTTACTTAAATATTCATGAATTGGGGTAAAACCTGAGAAAGGTACCCACATTTGAATAAGTTGACTTATAACAGTACTTCTGTGTAAACCCAAAAAGCTAAAATAGTGTGAAAACACATTGACTCGAATACAAATATTTACCTGTAAAATATCTGGAGCTTGCAACTGTTTTTAACAGATAAAGTGCTACACAGTGAAAAACATGACAGGTGTGTTAGGAAAAGATTTTGATGCTTACGGGATAAGGGTCTGTTTAAAGAATGCGTTAGCGCTTCTGACAGATTCCTTACATCCATATGATAAACAGGCAGAGCGCATGAACCCAAAAGAGTTAGTGGACAATCTGAAGGAGGTTGCAGAAAGTGTGACCTCTACAGAAATTACAAAGTCAAGCTATGAAAAGCTGGCTAAAATTGCAATTTTGCTGAAAGAATCATTCTATACGGTTGTTGAGAAAGCTGATTACCTTGCAATAAGGTTAGACAGTGAAAAAGAGGTTGTTCAGAAAATTGAAGAACACTTCCTTCAATTTAAAAGTGAACACGAAGTCCTCACAAAAAAACATTCTGAACAGATGTTTCAATCACAGCAAAATGCAAATGCAGAAATTGATTCGCTGAATAGCAAAATAGATGTGCTTAACAAGGATCGGGAAGAACTCAGAATGGATAAACACATATTGCAACAGCTAAATATGCGTTTAGAAAGTGATTATCATACATCACAGGAACGCTTAAAAACATGTGAAGAAAAACTACGAGCAGCAACAAACAAGATTTCTGACGTGGGGCGAGTTCGTCTGGAACTCAGAGAAGACCGTGGACAGAGTCCAGGCCACCCACATACACCTCAGAAAGACGTAGTTGCACCTCCTGCTCGTAATCCACCCTCACATAAAGTGGCAGGAACAGACCTGAACAGGTCTCCTCCACAAAACATGCAACAGAGTGCATGGAAACTGTCTCCTTCAATGGATGATTTGCAAAAAATCTCAAAATATGTACAACGCTTTGTTCCTGGACCGATGAGCTCATCTGGAACAAAAGCGTACCTCAGAGAACTGGAGTTCAGATTGAGATCTTATCCTAATGCTACGGTAGAAGATAAGATCAGTCTGATAAGACTCACTTCGGACAGAGAGGTGTTCACCTTCATCGAGCGTCTACCTGATGCAACGAGAAAGGTTTACAACCTTCTGTGTGAAGCTCTGATCAAAGAGTACGACCCCTGCACAGGACCTGCTGGTTACCCAGCCGCAGAAAAGGTCAAGCAGGGCAAGAATGAACATCCAAAGATCTATTACAAAAGAATCTTCCAAGCTTATTTTGGTTACAGAAATGAAACCGGAATGGAGGAAGAAGAAAATTTTAAATTTGTTTTCAGCAAAAATCTCCACACTGACATACGCATGTCAGTACAAATTATGGCAAATTTCAGAGAAAAATCCATAAATGAGATTAAACAGTGTGCTGTGAATGTGTTTGAGGCACGTTCTCGTGCTAAGACGCCCATAGAGGTGTTTCCTGGTGTAAAGGTTAAACCCCACTCCCTAGAAATGGAAGGAAGGCGTGCGACACCACCTCCTCCTAAAACAGGCGAGAAAAGGCAGTATTTTCAGACTAAAAAACCACGTGATGAAGGTGCAAACTGGGACAAAAAGGCTCCTCTTTCAGAGGA
>NW_023625021.1:0-3502 GCF_014905685.2 Nematolebias whitei
GGGGGGGTGAAGATGAATTGTGGTCTGTTTCCCCGACATCCCCTCGGTGCTGCAGCTCCCAGCTAATTGGTCGCCTCCTTAAGTGCTGCGGCTGCACTATTCTCCAGATGGGATGAAGAGAGCGATGAAGGAAGAGGAGGTAGGGAGAGGAAGCGGGGGGGGGGGGGGGGATTGATGGGTGGGGTGAAGCTGGATCGAAGGATGCATGAATAAAAAGGGAAGGAATGATGGAGGGTGTAGTAAACAAGTGGAGGAATGCAGGTGGAGAAGAGCTCAGATTTATTTACGTCCAAATTCTGTTTATCGCATTCCTTAAATCCAACAGGAAGAAACAGAAATAAAAACATAAAACAAAAACAAACATTTTATTTGTCAAAAAGTTTTGATTTATTCCTTAAAGATTTGAAATTTTCTATAAAAATGGAATAACATTTTCCAAAGTGACGTCTGAACGTGAGAGGGTGCGAAATGAGGAGGAAGAGGAGGAACAAGTGATGCCCTCTGTGGAGAGGAGAGGAATGAGGATCTTTAAAGACACACACATGCACACACACACACACACATGCACACACACACACACACACATGCACACACACATGCACACACACACACGGGCTCTTGCAGCAGGTGGGCCTTTTGATTTGTCACCCAGGAAGAACCACGTCTCATTTGCATACAGATGCCCCCTTCAGAGCAGAGGAAGAGCTTATGTGCACACACGTGCACGCACACACACACACACACACACACATATACACACACACACACACACACAGCTCCTTCTGTCCTCCACTGCAGACTGAAGTACAAACAAATCTCTCTTTCTTTTTATTTCTCTCATCCTTGTCTTTGGCTTACAAGCCGTGTCTGTGCACACGTGTGCACATGCACGTGTGTGTACTTACATGTGTGTGCACATACGTGTGTGCACATAGATGTGTGTGCACATACATATGTATGTGTACAGGTGTCTGTGGGTTTACATTTGTGGTAAAAGTATGCAAACATTCTTTATGTTTATGATCTCTATGATCAGTGGAGCTACGTGCGTGAGCGTGCGTGCACGTGTGCGTCCTGGAGGCTCTTGAACTGCATCTGCTCGTGCTGGCCGAGCATTCAGGAGTCTCATGCACTGATGTCAAACAACGGCCGCTTGTTTGCAGAGCGCAGCGCGGGACCGATGCACAAACCTGCACCTCTCGACGCAGCGAGAACAGAAGAGACGCTTTTAATCCCTAAATAAAACTAAACAAACACTGATGTCGTCTGTCTTTAGCCAAGAAGCAGAAATAAGAAATAACTTCTTTAACGTTGGAGAGAGAATCAGCCAAAAGAAGAAAATCACACAAACATTTATGATAAAATATTAACCGAGACGCTGAAACTGCATCAAAGGTCGTCCGGACTTTCAGACGCGTCTGGAGGCAACCGTGGTTTAAATAACAGGAGGGTGAAAGAGAGGGAAAAGTTCAGAAAACTACAAGAACTACAAGTCACAGCCGAATGTTTGGATGTAAAAAAGGCTAAAATGGCACAAACTGTGCAGCAGAACGACAAAAACCACAGAGAAAAATAAAAAGCAGGTAAAAAAGAGCAAGAACGGCTGGTGGAGATTCTCAGTCGGACACGTTGACACAAAGGGTCAGGACAGAAACAGCTGGACTTCATTTGTAACAGAAGACGTTCGTCAAAGTTCATGCTCAATAATCCGGTAAAATATCCAACAAAGTTCAGTCAGGTCATCTGGATGGTTTCTTTTTTATGTTGAGACGTTTCATCCTTCATCCAAAGGACTTCATCAGTCAATCAGACAAGCAGCACACTCACACAGTAGACCAACCAGTTTGCTGATGATAAGATGGTTTCTGGGCCCGCCCTCTCCCCCGTCGACTCCTCTGAGGCAGCCATGGCCAAAGTGAGCCAACCAAACTGGTCGGCCCACTATGTGAGCGTGCTGCTTGTGGGACTGAGTTTGTTGTGACTCCTCGGACTGACGAAGTCCTTAAGATGAAGGACGAAACGTCTCATCATAAAAAAGAAACCGTCCAGCGGACCTGACAGAACGTTGTTGGAGAAGACGTTTGGCTTCTCGTCCGAGGAACTTTCTCAGTCCAAAGAACAGAGCGTGGGGTTCCAGTTATAAAGCTGAGCTGCAGATACATGTGCAGATTGCCCTCTCGCTCCTCACAGTAGGGTTCGAAAGGTCCATCTGCACATGTATCTGTAGCTCATCTTTATAACTCAAACCCCACGCTCTGTTCTTTGAATTGAGACATTTCCTCGGACGAGAAGACAAACGTCTTCTGTTACAAATAAAGTCCAGTTGTTTTTGTCTTGAACGGCAAGAATCAACATTTAAAATGAATCGACGAGACGAACTCCGGAGTTAAATCCGAACTTTTTTTTTTTTTTACACAAACAAAGTTTGGTTTATTTTTTCCATCGTGTCTTCATCAGAAGAAGAAATGTGGAATATTTCTCCTCACATGTTTGTTGCTGTCTGACTTTAAGCTCATGTCTGCTGGACTGGGGGGGTGGACCCCCTGCTGACTGGAGGAAACTCCTCCAGGAGCCTGAAGAGTCACAATCTGTGATTTTATTCTGTTTCTCGGCTCCGACTGGTTCTGCCAACATGAAGCTCCAGAACCACGACAACATGGGCCGATGTCAGAACATCAAACATCTTCAACAAACTCAGGAGTGATAAAAAGTCAACATCCAAACTTTCTGCCGTTTGACTACAACTATATCCGGTGACTCAATCCCTTGTTCCAGCTGTTTCTGGAGGTTTCTCTGAGCTTACAGACCAGATGTGTTTTTACGTCTCTGACCAGCGACAGACTCGTTTCCACTCTGCTGCTCAGGACGACTGCAGGAGCTCACAACCATCTGACACCAAAACAAACACATTTAACGTTCGCACCGACGGACGGGCTCGCTCGCCTCGCACACGTCACGTCAGGACATCCAGTAATTCTGATCGTTCTGTTTGTTTGTTTGTTTGTTTGTTTGTTTCAGGTTGTATGACTCTGAGCAATCTGAAGCTGTCGAACTGAACGGTCCTGCAGCCGAGACAGAATCCAGAAAAGATCCAGACGTCAGAGACGCTCGCTCTGTGGATGGACGCACAGAGTGTTTGTGTGCACGAGGGTTTCAAAGATGAGCGACGGAAGAACACAAACAAACAAACAAACAAACAAACAAACCAAAACATATTTACTGAGGCAACACAACACACTCAGTCTGTTTTCATCTTTGTTTTCAAGATGGATGGAGAATCAGGAAGGTAGATGCATCCATCATCCATCCATCTATCCATCCATCAATCATACATCCATCATACATCCATCTATCCATTCATCCATCAATCGTACATCCATCATCCATCCATCCATCCATTCATCCATCATCCATCCATCAATCCGTTCATCCATCAATCCATTCATCCATCTATCCATTCATCCATCAATCATACATCCATCATCCATCTGTCAATCCATCA
>NW_023625022.1:0-3502 GCF_014905685.2 Nematolebias whitei
AGTGTCATAAAATGCTGGTGCCTTTATCCAGCAGCTGGTGAAGTGGGGCGCAGCCAGGAGAAGTTGGCACTCCATCACCGGGCCACATATAAAGACCAACAAGACACACATGCACATAACATCTAGAGGGAAATTAAAACTCTTCTACTAACTTAATATGTATGTTTTTGAATTGTGGGAGGAGCCCAAAGCACCTGTAGAAAAACAAACATAAAGAATAAAAAAAAAAAACTCCACACAGAAAAGCCATCCTTCCAAGTTTTCTGCTTATCTGTGATCAAGGGAACAACAGATCTAGGAGGAAAGCCAGACATCCAAGCTATAAACTCCTCCTGGAGGATCCAGAAGTAGAAGGTTTTGTGTCTGGCCTGGTTGTCTCCTCCCAGTGGGATGTGCCCAGAAAACCTCCAGAGGCATGTTGGCAGGAAATATATCAGATGCCTGAACCACCTTGACAGACTGCTTTCAATTCAAAGGAACGTCTTGTCTCTAAAGCTGAGCCCAGCCACCCAAGAAGGAAACTAAAGGCCCTATGAGATTTGAACCAGCAAACTTATTGCTCTGAGGCAACCACTCTGACCACTGCTCCACCATATCACCTTCATGTATGGAAAAAAGTGCATATCACAGAAGTTGTCTTATTTTTGTGAATAATGACAATGTTTTTTTTTACATATATATAAAATGCTGTTTTGCAGCCATTATCCATCCCTCTATTTTTTTTACCGGCTTGTTTCTGCTCAGGGATGTGCAGATAAATCCTTAAAACAAAATTAACCCTTACAGGTAATGTGTTAAAAAATACAGTGTCCAGTTTTGTTGAGCTACCGCTCAAATATCATCATAAGATGTAAGCTATCAAGGGATTTCTAAGGAGTTTTTTTAACTTTGTGTTTGTATTTTATTTTTAAAAATGGCTATAAAACTATACTTTCATGTGGTTTTTAAAATAACTTTAATGTTTTGGCATATTGAGAAAGAACTGAACAATCTAAAAGCTGTGTTGGGACTTTAAAATAGTATGTTTAATATTCTACAACCAATTAACTAATAAAAAAAATAACATAGGCAGATGGATAGCTTGCTGAGACCAGAAATGCTATCTGTTTATCTCTATTTGTGTGTTACCTGTGGTTTTGTCTGTACAGCACTTTGGGTGGCCTTGTCACTGTTTTAAGTGTTCTATAAATAAAGTGGTATGGTATGGTATCTAAACAGTTTGTTTTTCCAGATAAAGTTTTCTTCTAGTTTATATTTTAATAATTTCGTTTAATGCAAATTCACTAGTCATAAAGTCTGACAATATTTAAAAGCTATGCAGTGTACTCTCTTCCTTATTTACCTGCACTTTGCCTCCTCTATCAGTGCCAGCGGACTTTAGTGGATGTCTGCTGTACTATGGGCCTGATTTGCCAGGCTACTTCCTGAACACAACCAGACACCCAATGATATTTCAGCATTTAGCATTAAGCCCCGCCCTCACCTTTCCAAACCAGCCAATAGGCGGCCTCGCTCGGCTCAGAGGCCGAACCACACAGGTAACTCTGAAAGAAAGAAAAAACAGAACAGGGAGGGAAAAAAAAAAAAACCTCCGGTGCTTGTTATGGAGTTCGTGTGAAAGAAACACGGATTTCCACCCTTCTTTACCAGTTAAACCAGTATCTCTGGATAGAAACGCACTCAAGTACTGCAACAGGTAGAGTCTGACCGCAAATTCTTCCGCGGCTCGTCTGAAAATAATCTCCCTATTTTTTTTATTTTTGGTCTCTCTTTGCCTTTATCTCAATTGAGTTTCCAGCCCTTTTGTTCGCTTTCCTTATCACTTGGAAAAGGTGAACCCTCGTGTTATTTTTCCTCCCTTTTTATTTTTATTTTTTTTTTTAATCTTTGCTTTAATTGTAGTTTTTTACCCTTGTGGTCCCTGATGGCTTCGCACAGTGATACTCTGGTGGTGTTCTTTGGGGCAACAGCTGGTGCAAATGGGGGTAAACTGGGTTCGGATGAGAGGGAAATAATTCTCTTGGTGTGGCAAATTGTGGATCTACATGAGAAAAAGGTACGGACCTTTCTGACCCCCCTCCTTCGTTGTACGGTTTCTGTGTGTAACCCAGAGTGTTTGTGGCACTAGTTACCTGTAGACTATGTTAAATCAACACGGTGTGCTTTTCTGTGACCGACTGCTGGGCTCTAATGCTAGCTAACGCTACGTGCTCACCTTAACAGGTGACCCAAGTTACACACAACACCTTAACTAAAGAGGTGACTTTTCACCCAATGAGGAAAACACACCTTTTTGGTTTATAGCATGTAAGCTTCTTGATACAAACCACGCTTTATTGACAATTAACTGCCCTTTTGCAACTACATTGTCAATTGTTTGACCCTTTTTGAAGAGTTCACTTCCTGCAAATGTGGGGACTGTTCCCATAAATTGGCTGTTTTGTTGTTGTTTCTTCCTGCACGCCGTATTCTGCTCCATGAAACGCTAAAACTCCCTTCACAGGTGGGAAAGCTTCATAAATGTTTTGTCAAGCCAGACACTTTGGATCTGACAGACCAGTGTAAAGAAGAGACTGGGCTGACTCTGGACGACATCGTCAGTGCTGAGCCTCTGGACAAAGTTCTGCAACAGGTGAGTCCCTTTTTAAAGAAGCCCGGCACAAAACTGAATGTGGTGCTACATAACCTCTCATGTCAGCATGAGAAACTCTAAAGGGTAATAACTTTTTTCTCTGACATGTTTTTGCCCAGAGCGAGATGTGACAGGACAAGCCTGACTGGGTATTAAGGTGTAAGCTAATGTAAGGAAGGAGTGTCAGGTTTCCTGCATTACCTGTTAGAAAATTGGTCCTCCACCTGCCTGATGTGTCATAGACCCTGACAGTTAAACTCTGTTGACAGTTTGTTAAAGCTCAGGAGTTGGGATGGGCAAAGCCTGGGGTGTCAGGAGATAAGGAGGAGTCACAGGTCTGGTCTTGTCTTGGCCTCATGCACGCTGCAAACATCTGCAAGACAGAGTGTTTACCTGGGAACCGCACCTCAGTTTCAGGCTGCAAGACGGGCAGCGGGAGGACAAGGGTGTTACAAAACATAAGTCTCTACAGGGTCACAGCTCCCCCCACCCGCCATTGTTCAAGATTGTTTGGATTGTGCCTTATTAACTTACTTTGGTTAAGGTAGTGTCTCTGTGTGCTCTGACTGCTGGACACTAAAATGGTGAGGAAAAAATAAAAATTTTCATTTGCAGTTTCACTGAATTCTGAGCGTTTTTGACCAGTGAGCTGTGTGGCCATTCTTTTGCATAGACAGTTTTTAAAACTATCCTGATGCATGCTCATTAATCCAGGTAGAAAAATCCAAAAAAGTTCAATCTGGTCCTCTGGACATTCAAAAAAAAAAAAAAAAAAAACAAAGCAAAAAAATATAGAAACGTTTCGTCTCTCATCCGAGAGACTTCCTCAGTCCGAGGTGCTGTATTCAGCTCAGTCTCTTAAATAGCACC
>NW_023625023.1:0-1390 GCF_014905685.2 Nematolebias whitei
CAACTGAGTCAGTTTTACAGATGTTGAGCAAAAACCAGATGTTGTAGCAGCTGAGAGTCGTCCCTAACACACACTCTGAGAGCTAGCAGGTCACAGAGACTCTTTATTTAAAAAGACTGGCATCAAACAGATGATGTTTCTTTAATATTAAGAAAAGTATTTGCAGATATAAAATAGTGGTGGTTGTTTGATGAGAAAGGCTGCTGACCTCTGACCTGCTGAATCAGCAGAAATGAGTTCAAAGTGTAGAAGTTACAAACATGAACAAGTTGTTCTGGTGTTTGTTGAACACGTTTGATTGTACAGAATAAATGTGAGACGACAGAGAAAAGTCCCAGTTGATGAAAGAACAGCGTGAAAGTGTAAAAGCAGTTGTTCTGGGACTGCAGCGTGAGCTTTGGCCTGAACTGTGCAACACTTTGCTTCTAACCAGCAGCACACGACAACAGCATGAAAACAAAGCTGTTGTCCTCACAAGTCTTTCCCTGACACATGAGCACAAACAGCACAGAGGTGGACTGAGGAACACAACATCTGGAGCTCTGACATGCTGCTTGTTCACATCTGGACTGGAACTGAGGGGCTTGAAGCTTCACTTAGAGAACGGCTGCATGGCTGTAGTTGGTCCAAAATAAAAACACCAGAGTTGTTTGTGTTGGACACATCTGGAGAATCAAAGTTTACTGGTTCACATCTGTAACCACAGGGAAGTTCAGTTCTTTCATTTAGAGCCACGTCACAACAAAAGTCATCTCAGAACAGTCTGAATCAATCCAACTACAGTTCAATCCATTCAGTGGGATTATAATCTGATTCATGTCGTCAGATTGAGTGAAAAGCAGTTATAAAATACCAGTTAGCAACAAACTGGTCCAATGGTTTCTTTCAGGTCTTTACTTTGAGCCAGTATCCCGTCCTGAGCAGCACGAAGGCCACAGTGGGAAGAAACAACCCCCTTTTAACAGCAAGAAACCTCCAGCAGAGGCTGACGACTGGAAGCTCCGCCTCCCATTCTACCTTTAGAAACTCTAGGAACCACAAGTAAACCTGCAGTCTGAGAGCAACGTGCTCTGTTAGCAAAATATGGAACAACAAGATCTTTAATATTAGATGGAGTCCATCGTTCTACAGAGACAAAGATTATTCACAAGTGGAAATAATTTAAGGTGGTTGACAATCTTCCTGGGAATAAACACCCCAACAAATTCACCCTGAAGGTCAGACTGTGCAATGCTCAGAGAATGGTCACAAAGGAAACACAAAGGTCACGACAGGACAGTGTTTCTCTGTAAAAACAACATGGCAGCACGACAGATTAGGAAAGTTTCATGTGAAGGAACATGCTGGATTAGATTCCCGATCATCCAGGACGCAGCAAATCCCAGAACAA
>NW_023625023.1:1490-3502 GCF_014905685.2 Nematolebias whitei
TTTCATGTGAAGGAACATGCTGGATTAGATTCCCGATCATCCAGGACACAGCAAATCCCAAAACAATTCAAAAACTCAACAACTGCACTTCTGTTGGTGGTTGAAGACATTTCTCTTCCTGTCTGGAGCTTCCTCAACTCAGAACTGGAGAATGTGGAGCTCTCATGCACTTCAAAACTCAGATTATATTTGATTTTAATCTGAAAGAAGCACAAGACTTCTGAACTGATTATTTCTAATGAATGAACATCAATAAAATCAGTCAAATGATCTTGATCTCATCAACTAAATGACATTTTGTACAAGGTGCTGGTAGGGAAGTAAAGGTCATGTGTGAAGGTCAAAGTTTTATTTGATAACAGTCTTTAAAAACACAAAGACAGAAACTAATTTCACTGCATGAGATTATTTGTGATCAAATATGATCCTACAGTGGATCTGAAGTGAACATGAATAAATCTGTTATCTGCCTGTGGCCTCTGTGACGTCTTCTCGAAGGAAACTGATGAACAACATGTGGGAGGAATCAGTGTTGTGCAAGTTCACCCCTCACTGGAACCAGTTCAAAGTTCAGTTCACACAGATTAAAACTGGATTAATTCATGTTTAGAGTTCACCTGAAATTGATGAACTAAATTCACAGATTCTGAATAATCTAGTTCAAGTCCGTTGATCAAGTTTTCACAAGATAAAGGTTGATGTGTGTCCATTAGCACGTTGACTGTGTCACCAGATTATAATCTACTCTTTGCTTAAGGCAAGCTTTTGTACCATATAATCACACTCCTCATTGTGTTTACATTTTCTACATCAATAAGAGGTTTCCTTCAAGTCAGAAGACATTTTTACAAGAAGAACAGAGTTTATAGATATCCATAATAACGTTTATACTAGTGAACATTAAATTGTAAGAAAAGCTCAGATTACATTCAGTTTTAGGTTTTGTGTTTAAATTGTGTAGAAGAAGAAGAAGAAGTGTTGGATCTTTGTCTGTCACTGTCATGATGAGTCCGTGATACAAACTTCAAACAGCTGTTTGTCCCAACATATCATGTGTGGCAGCATGTGCTGTGCACTGCTCTCTGCTTTGAGCCCATTGATGAACATGTTGGGGTATAGCAGTCCTCGTAGCTGCAGTTGGAGTCAAAGCCTGAAGAACAACATCACTTATCATCTGTTACTCCAACATCTCTTTCTACAAACGTACAAGGAACTTCCAGCGGATCAGTTTGTGGCGGCCATCTTTGTGCCACATGTAGTTTGGAAAAGGCTCAGTGTCCACTCTTCTTTGTTTTGTTGTCGTCCTTCTGGACTCAACACCAGGACCATCAACACTTTTTATAGATTCTCTGAGACGCCGTCTTTGCACCATGATGTTCTGAGCACACAAATGTCCATCAAGCAGAACCTCTCCCACATGAGGACGTTCAGGTTTGATGTCAGTTCTTGTTGCGTCTAATTCCTGATCAGAGATTTCACTGAAAACTGTTTTCTGTTGTCTCAGCAGCTTGTAGAGCGTTGGTCTGGATATTTACAAAACTCGAGGCGCCTCTGAACCCGTTGTTCCTTCAAACAGCCGTCCCTCCATGTCCTCTTTCATAATGCACTCATGATCATCCTAGTAGGAGAGGAAACAAGACATGAACACTTGAACTGCACTAAGAACTGACAACAGTACAAGTCAACATCAAAGCCTCTGCAACAGAACAGCTTCGGCCCCTACACACACTTTTACAAGTCATTTTTAAAGCTTTGATTTCAAACCAACCATGACAGACACTTTAAGATTTAACATGAACATTGAGCATCGAGGGAACTCATCAACATTAATGTCTGATGACAATTCTCTTCTGTTTCACTTTGACAGAACTGTGAGTGTTGCTGAAGTGAACAGCTGAATATTTGTCTTCATGATCAGCTAGAGCTTCCAGCTAACAGCTAACTTAGCTGGTCTTCCTTCACTTCCTGGTCTCTGTGAGGTTCCAGTGGTCTCAGGGAGGACTGTGCCAACA
>NW_023625024.1:0-3502 GCF_014905685.2 Nematolebias whitei
TTCTCGTTGATTCCAGTTCAGTTTTAGGTTAATGACTCCTTCTGCGGTCATTACCTGTGAACTATTGGGAACTAATGGAAAGCGGAAAGCTTTTTTAATTAGTTCTAGACCAACGTGTTTGTGAACCAAGGTTTCGTAGAAAGCTCGGTTAATTGCTGATTTATCTGTCCACAGAGACAGTACAGCATCGTTGGTGTGGGACCCTTGGATCTCTACACCCTTAACTACCAGTGGTAGGTAGTGTTTGGTGGACTCTGACTGTTCCAGCTCACAAAGGAGGCTGTCTTTTTGAGTCAGAGTTTGGACCTCTTGGGTTTCTTTGGTTTCACATGGTGTTAGAGGAGTACTCACTGGGCTCGTGTCCTCGGCTGAGGAGTCCTTTGTGCCTTCCGCGGTACCTGCTGTTGGGCAGTCTGTGTCACACTCCGGAGGCGTTTCTATTGGCAGTGGTTTGCTCACTGTTGTCCACATTGTTTGATCACCATAATCTATAATCGCGTTGAAGCGATTTATAAAATCCTGGCCAACCAAAAATGGGAATGAGTCAACATGAGTCACGTGTACCGGATGGTACAGTGTCATGTTGCCAATCTGCATGTGAACCATTGCTATAGCTGTCAGGGTTGTTTTCATTTCTGAGAGACCCTGCATTTCTATAGCACATTCAGAGAGAGGTATTATCCTGTTAACACTGGCAGCGGCCGTCCTCAGCTCCTCGAACAGTTTAGCTGACATGATTGTTATGTCTGCCCCACCGTCCAAGAGTGCTTCGTGTGTGAGGACACCTTCAAGTGTTACTGACAGGTACGCCTTTTTGGCGACCCCCTTTCTGATAAAGTTACACAGAAACCTCTTGGGTTTTTTCTGACGCTTTTTCACGCGTTCAGCCTTATCTGTGTAATTTTGGTTTGCCTGAACCGTCAGCACAGCAGAAGCTGTTTCTGAGTGTTCAGCCTGTGATGACACGTCATCGTTCGTGTGTGTGTTTACCCCCCCTTCTTCCGATGAGGGGTTGTTTGAGGCAACCACAGCAACGTCTTGGTGTGTTCCACCGACATCTGTTATGTTGTCATTCGCGCCCTCAGATGTAATAGGAATTACATTACTGCAAAGTGCTCCTGGTTGGGTTCCCGTGTCAGTGTGTTTCAAAGTTTCCCACAACTTGCGTAGTTTCTCTGTCTCTTCCGAGCTCAGAGGTGTGGGGCCTTGTTTCTGGAACTTTTGTGATTTCTTCGCCTCGGTTCGTTTCATCCGAGGTGGGGGACGGTCAGGTACGTCTTGCGGGGGTTCCTTTACGTACTGCCCCTGACGATATGGTTTCTCATATCGTTGCGTCCCGCGTTCACCCCTTTTTCGATAATCACTGTCTTCCTCTGAAAGAGGAGCCTTTTTGTCCCAGCGTGCACCTTCAGTACGCGGTTTGTTAGCTTGAACAGACTGTTTTCTCTCTTTCTTCTTAGGAGGAGGCGGCGAAGCACGTCGTCCTTCTAGTTCAAGAGGGAGGGGTTTAACCTTTACACTAGGAAACACTTCTATGGGCGTCTTAGCATGAGAACATGCTTCAAACACATTCACAGCACACTGTTTAATCTCACTGATGGATTTTTCTCTGAAATTTGCCATCATTTGTACTGATTTTTTAAAACCAGAGTGGAGATTTTTGCTGAAAACAAACTTAAAACCATCATCTTCTTCCATTCCGGTCTCATTTCTGTTACCAAAATAGGCTTGGAAGATTCTTTTGTAATAAACTTTTGGATGTTCATTCTTGCCCTGCGTGACCTTGTCTGCAGCTGGAAAACCAGCAGGTCCCGTGCAGGGGTCGTACTCTCTGATCAAAGCTTCACACAGAAGGTTGTAATCCTTTCTTGTTGCATCAGGTAGACGCTCGATGAAGGTGAACACCTCTCTGTCCGAAGTGAGTCGTATCAGACTGATTTTATCTTCTACCGTAGCATTAGGATAAGCTCTCAATCTGAACTCCAGATCTTTGAGATACGCTTTTGTTCCTGCGGACCCCATAGGCCCGGGAACGAAGCGTTGTACATACTTTGAGATTTTCTGCAAGTCATCCATTGAAGGAGTCTGTATCAACGGTCTAACTTGTGTGACTGGTGGTGCAGACTGATCAAAGCCTGCCCCTACCGCCCATGGTGGGGGTGGGGGTGGCTGATAAGGGTTGGGAGGAGGAGATGCATTTTGGTGCAGGTCTGTCCCCACTCTCCGAGATGGGGATGGAGGTGACTGCCTGGTGTCAGGAGGAAGATGTGCATACCGGTGCAGGTCTGTCCCTACCACCCGTGGTGGGGATGGAGGTGACTGCCTGGTGTCCGGAGGAAGAGGCGCATACCGGTGCAGGTCTAACCCCACCGCCCGAGACGGGGGTGTTTGAACGGGGTTAAGGGGAGGAGGTGCAACAGCATCTGTCTGGGGCGGTTGTAGCTGACCCTGTTTTCTTAGATCAGCTTGCTCCATTACAGAAATCCATTCTGTAGCTGTAGCTAAATTCTCCTCACAAGCGGTCAGGCGCTCATGTGCTGACTGATTTTCACTTTGTAAATTCAGCCAACTTCGGAGTATCAACCCCTTTTCTGCCTTGCAATCGGCCAGCTCCCTTAAAGCGGTTTGCAACTGTGCTTGTAACTTATCGTTATCTGCACACGCGTCTTGGTACGCTCGTTCCTTATCCGCAATCTTCTCCTCATATGATCGAGCCTGTTCTGACAGCTCTTTCTTTGAGAGGTCTTTATCAGTTTGAATCTTTTGTTTCAGCAACTCAGATTCATTTATCAGCTCGGCACACTTCTCCTCACATGATTGAGCCTGTTCTGACAGCTCTTTCTTTGAGAGGTCTTCAGCAGCCTCAATGTGTTGCTTCAGCAACTCAGATTCAGTCATCAATTCATCACACCTCTCTTTTTCAGACGTATATCCGTTGAACAGCACGACCTTTTCTTCAACCAAGCGGTCTAACTCCGCCTTCAGAAGCAGAGAGATTTTTGCTAACCGTACGCGGCTTGATTTTGTGTCCTCCTTCACTGTAGCTGCTTTTGATAAACTCTGCAGCTCCTCACGTCTTTGAATGTCATCAAGGTCTTGCAATTCCTCCAAAGTTTTGCCAAGAATTGAATTTGTTAAAATGTGTAAGGCTGTCTGGACCGCATCCTCGGATTGTAAGGGGTCAGTGTTTACCTCTTCGTCCTCCATTATCTGCTATTTAGAAATTAAATAGTAGATGTAAATGTTTAGGTGGTAAAAGAAAATCAGAAAAATCTCTTTTTCCTGATAAGTTTTACTCTTATTTAGTGATTTATCAATTAAACGTGCGTTATCTTCTAGCAAAATGAGTAAACTATTCAACTCTGTGAATATCTGTAACTGTATCTTATTTAAAGTTTCTAAATTTTTATTATGTACCTGTCTCTCAAGGATTTATCAGTGAATAAAAATTTGTTTGGTAAATGCTCTCTGCATAAATACCTTTTTAAACTTTTAAAATGCA
>NW_023625025.1:0-3501 GCF_014905685.2 Nematolebias whitei
TGTCTGAGTTAAAATAAATAAGGTTATGCTGCCACCTCCTGTGGAGATTTGAGATCACAAGTTTCACTTCATCTTTAGGTAATTTTAGTGAAATTAAACGTGTTTCTTGTCTGTAAGACGATTGTGAGTTAATAAACTTCCTCAAAGCTGAATAATAACTGTTATCTTGCATTTAAAAAAGTGAAAGGTATTTATGCAGAAAGGCATTTACCAAAAAAACTTTATTCACTGGTAATTCCTTATAAAAAGGTACAAAATAAAAGTTAGAAACTTAAAAAAAAAAATACAGATACAGATATTCACAGAGATAAAAGTTTACTCATTTGCTGGAGAAGATAATACACGTCTAATTGCAAGATCACTAAATAAGAGTAAATATCAGAAAAAGAGACTTTTCTGATTTTATTTTAACACCTAAAACATTAAATTCTCCTATTTAATTTATAAATAGAAGAAAAATGGCAAACGAAGAAGGAGGAGAGCACCCTTTCAACTCCCAATCAAATGATGATATCATTTTGGGGGCTTTACATATTTTAACACATTCAATTATTGGCAAGCAAATAGAGCAATTAGAACAACTCGATGAAATTCAAAGAGACCAAGAGCTGAGAAGTCTGGCAGAAGGAACATTAGTGTCAGAGAGTAAAAAGTCTAGCCAGGAACGGTTAGCAAAAATCTCTCTGCTTCTAAAAGCAGAATTGGATGAACAGTTGGAACGCAATGTCATGCTGTCTAGAACACATGAGAGGGAGCTCTCAGATATGCAAGCGTCATTACAAGCTCAATCTTATGACAAGATTAGTGAAAAAGACCGTCAGTACCAAGCTGCATGCTCAGACAATGAACAGCTACAACAAGAGTTGCAGCTCGCAAAAATGGAGCTGGAAGAACGCAGAGTGGATAAACACGCATTACTGGAGCTATATAGGCGTTTACAAAGTGATTACCAAACATCACAGGAACGTTTAAAAACATGTGAGGAGAAACTAAGAGCAGCAACAGATAAAAGTAATGACGAGGGGCGAGGTGGTCTGGAATCCAGAGAAGACCTTGAACAGTGTCGGGATAATACACCAAAACCTCCAAAAATCTTTTACTCACCTGGTGCTTTTAGACCCATCCAAACACCTACACAAATGGGTAGAGTAACACCCCCACTACCAACCACGCAAGTGAGACCGTTGATATCTTCTCCTTCAATGGATGATTTGCAAAAAATCTCAAAATATGTACAACGCTTTGTACCTGGACCGATAGGTTCATCTGGAACAAAAGCGTACCTCAGAGATCTTGAGTTCAGATTGAGATCTTATCCTAATGCTACGGTTGAAGATAAGATCAGTCTGATAAGGCTCACTTCAGACAGAGAGGTGTTCACCTTCATCAAGCGTCTACCTGATGCAACGAGAAAGGATTACAACCTTCTGTGTGAAGCTTTGATCAGAGAGTACGACTCCTGCACAGGACCAGCTGGTTTCCCAGCCGCAGACAAGGTCACGCAGGGTAAAACTGAACATCCAAAAGTTTATTACAAAAGAATCTTCCAAGCTTATTTCAGTAACAGAAATGAAACCGGGATGGAAGAAGAAGAAGGTTTTAAATTTGTTTTCAGCAAAAATCTCCACACTGATATTAAAACATCAGTGCAAATGATGGCAAATTTCAGAGAAAAATCCATCAGTGAGATTAAACAGTGTGCTGTGAATGTATTCGAGGCATGTTCTCATGCTAAGACACCCATAGAAGTGTTTCCTGGTGTAAAGGTTAAACCCCACTCCCTAGAACTAGAAGGAAGGCGTGCGTCGCCACCTCCTCCTAAAAAAGGCGAGAAAAAGCAGTCTTTTCAAACTAACAAACCACGTAAAGAAGGTGCACGCTGGGACAAAAAGGCTCCTCTTTCAGAGGATGAACGTGATTATCGTAAATGGGATATGCGTAGGACGCAAAGATATGGGAACAGAGAGGACCCATATTATCAGGGGACGTCTGGAAAGGAACCCCCAAAAGACGTACCTAGCCGCCTCCCACCTCGGACGAAACGTACCGAGGCGAAAAAATCACAAAGGTTCCAGAAAAAAGGCCCTACACCTCTGAGCTCAGAAGAGACAGAAAAATTATGCGAAATGTTAGAAGATTTGAAACGCACTGACAAGGGAAGCCGACCTGGAGCACTATGCAGTGATGTAATCACTATTACATCCCTGGGCGCGAATGACAACATTACAGATGTCGGTGGGACACACCAAGACATTGCTGTTGTTGCCTCAAACAACCCCTCATCGGATGAAGGGGGGGTAAACACACACACAAACGATGACGAGTCATCGCAAGCTGAACACGCAGAAACAGCTACAGCTGTGCTGACGGTTCAGACAAACCAAGATTACACAGATAAGGCTGAACGCATGAAGAAGCGTCAGAAAAAACCCAAGAGGTTTCTGTGTAACTTTATCAGAAAGGGGGCCGCCAAAAAGGCGTACCTGTCAATAACACTCGAAGGTGTCCTCACACACGAAGCACTTCTGGACGGTGGGGCAGACATAACAATTATGTCAGCTAAACTGTTCGAGGAGCTGAGGACAGCCGCTGCCGATGTTAACAGGATAATACCTCTATCTGATTGTGCTATAGAAATGCAGGGTCTCTCAGAGAAGAGAACAACCCTGACAGCTATATCAATGGTTCACATGCAGATTGGCAAAATGACACTGTACCACCCAGTACACGTGTCTCGTGTTGACTCATTCCCATTTTTGGTTGGCCAGGATTTTATAAATCGCTTCGACGCGATTATAGACTATGGTGATCAAACAATGTGGACAACAGTGAGCAAACCACTGCCAATAGATACGCCTCCGGAGTGTAACACAGACTGCCCAACAGCAGGTACCGCGGAAGGCGCAAAGGACTCCTCAGCCGAGGACACGAGCCCGGTGAGTACTCCTCTGACATCATGTGAAACCAAAAAGACCCACCAAGTGGTCCAAACTCAAAACCAACAAGACAGCCTCCTCTGTGAGCTGGAGCAGTCAGAGTCCACCAAACACTACCTACCACTGGTAGTTAAAGGTGTAGAGATCCAAGGGTCCCACACCAACGATACTGTTCTGCCTCTGTGGACAGATAAATCAGCAATTAACCGAGCTTTCTACGAAACCTTGGTTCACAAACACGTTGGTCTAGAACTAATTAAAAAAGCTTTCCGCTTTCCATTAGTTCCCAATAGTTCACAGGTAATGACCGCAGAAGGAGTCATTAACCTAAAACTGAACTGGAACCAACGAGAACTGGTACACCTGTTTCTCGTTATCCAAAACTTACCACATGCATCCTACATAGGCTCTGACATTTTGGTAAGGTTGGGTGTCCACGTGGACACCATCAACAAGGTGCTGTGGTCCCTAAAACCAGCCACAAAGGATCCTCCTGTGCTAGACACAGCAAACCTTAAGGCTGGGCAGACCATTCCAGAGGCCTGCCAGGTTGCTAGCAACCAAA
>NW_023625026.1:0-3501 GCF_014905685.2 Nematolebias whitei
TATATATAGGTCTTGTTTGTGAGATTCTCATTCTCTGCAACCCCAAAGAGGTGTTTAGGTATTTCAAAAGTGATTGAAATAATTTTCTTCTGTTCTTTATACCATTGCAAATAACTTTGCCATGGCTTTTCAGAAATATCACCAAGAAATGCCAGCGCCTCTTAATTTAATGGTGCATCTTAGAATCTCTGTAAATTCGGGTGTTTACGTTATAACGGAAATTCTGAGATACACAAGTTACGGAGAAATCGCCCTGTGTGAAAAGGCAGGAGCAGAATACACTTTGAAATGTTATAGAAAAAAGTTCCATCAGACGGCTGAAGAGGAAATCGGGCTTTTTAACGTTCTCAGAAGTGTAGAAGGAGAAAATCTAGTCAGGTATTTCGAATCCTTCGAGTACAAAGATTGGATTTGTCTAGTGTTTGAAAAACTGGACATTAGTTTGTGGGATTTTGGGAAGAGAAGTGGGTGGGCATCCATTAAACTTTCTGATATCCAACAAATTGCCCACCAGATGTTAACCGCTGCTGAAGTATTGGAATCCTCTGGTTTTTCACATGGAGACATAACCCCGGGAAGCGTTATGTTGACAGATGGAAATTTACAACGGTACAATGTAAAATTATTTAATTTTGAGGCTGCTTACAAAACATCCAGGTTGTCAGAGAAAACCCTCCCTCAGACGTGGGGCTTCACCCCACCAGAAGTTTTCTTTGACATGCCTGTAGTGAGTCACGTGGGTACGTGTCACTTGTTGTATGACAAATATATGTGGTCTATATTTATGCATACTTTTCACGAGTTCTTCATTTTTCTGACTGTAAATGCCGTGCATTGAATTTAACAGAAATGTAACGAGAGACGTTATTACCTTTGACCCATCAAATGAATGGAGTCATTTATTTTCAGAATCAAAGTTTAACATCAAACATTTACATTAATTTGGCAAAATATGAAAATAATAACAGACAGTTTCACCGAAAATGAACTTCAAATCACTCGGCGGTGATTTGAGGACTTTGCTTCAGATATTTCTAAAATATCTGTACTAGTTTTGTGAGAGAGAGGTGAGTTTAAGAGGAAATTGAGATTTATCTTACAGAGGAATATGTGAGGGAATTTAATCTGTTTGACCAGAAATTGCACGCTCCGTCAGATCTCAGCTTTGCCCACGGTACACTTGGTCGAAGAAGAAACCGTTACCTTGTTGACGATCGATCACCTCAGTAAGAATCCTTTTCAACTGATATCAGCGTCTCCGTTGAGAACTGCTAAAATCCTTAGAGAGTCGTGCGTGGGTCGTTCAAACAGAAATTATAATTCCAAACGTCTCTGGATCATCCTGAATTCTCGAATTCTCTTCAGAACTCCTTGAGCACTACATGAGAACTTTTCCATTCTCCATTCCAACTCTCTCTAGACTGTGTCTTCACCATTCCAACTCTCTGCCAGAACCGGGAAGTTGTCACATTTTAAATGAGTTTACTTCCGAGTTTACTTCAGAGCTTTCTGATTCGTGGATGGACCAGAAAGAGGAGTGGTTTTGACGTAAGGTGTTTATCAAAAGTCGAGGTCAGAGAATGAAATTTGTTTAACAACTGACAGAGAGATTATTGCAAAAAGCAGACTTCGTGGAGCCAACTCTTGGTAATCTTCTGAAAAAGTTTAAACATGACATTTCTTCTTCAGTAAACATTTAGTTGACCGAAGCTTCAACTTTCACACACTTACGACTTGACTCATTTCAGACAGAAAATCAAGAAATGCATATTCAGGTGATTTCTTGTTTGAATGAGGAATAAAAATCATTACTTACTGTTTATGTAAAATAAAAATGAGTAGTTCTTTTCAACCTGTAAAGCATTGAGTGAACTAACACAATTTGATTATCAAAACATTTGTAAGACAGTAATGATTATAGAAGATTGTCTTTTCTGCTTGATTAATTCAAGAAAGAAAGTTCATCAGATGGCTCAGACTTATTCAAATCAATGAAAATAACAGTCTCTGTCCATCTGGTAGATTTGAGGTCATCTAGTTCACTACATGCCCCTGGGTGAAAATTTTCACGTATGGAGCATAGCTTGTACACTGGCTTCAGTCCTTCTTGGGAAAACATTATATTCCACAGATTGTGACTATAGCTATGTAAAAGCTATTATAAAGTTGAATGGCATGCCAGACAATCATGTCTTGGACAAAGGATGTGGTGTCAGACGCTATTTTACTTCGTACAAGAACGTTTGGAAACTTAAGACTCCAGCTGAATATATAAAAGCAACCGGAAAAGTTTTTAACGAGATAACCACTGATTTGGATGAAATAGAGTCTTTTGACAATCTCTTAGACATCATATCAGATTTGGAAGACGTTCGTGAATCTGAAGCATTTATAGACTTTCTGGGTAAGATGCTGCAGGTTAATCCAGCTGACAGGATACGCCCTGAAGATGCTTTAAACCATGAGTTTATGACAATGAAATTGTCTGATTCAAGTCATGGTTTGAAAAAGAAACAAGGGGATGATAAAATGTCACATTGCAGATCCAAATCTTCAGAAAGGCACAGAGATTCTTCAGTTCGTTCTGACTCTAATTCTATCTCACATTGTGACTCGTCAACAAACGCCTTGCATCTTAGTCCGGTTATGGAGACACCTTGCATTGATATTTCAAATGAGCTCTCTATGGACAAAACATTAAAAATGTCCCAAAGGCATAGAGACTCGTCAGTTCATTCTGACTTTAGGTCTGAAAGTTCAGATTGGAGCGATCACTCATACTCAAGTGATAGCAATGATTCAAGCAATCTGTTTAAAGAAATAGTAGCAGGTGTAACTATTTGTGCTGAACCAAATACTTACCATGTAAAAAAAATCCTTGGGCAGGGAACATATGGGTTAGTGACTAAATGCAGGAAAGACGATACAGATCAAGCAGTTGCTGTAAAACTTATTGCAAATGTGGATGGTGAGTCGGCTAAACTAGAGCTTGAAGCGATTTTAAAACTCAATGAATTGAATGCCGATAAAATCAATGTCATAGAATGTTTGGACTTGTTTGTCTGGCAGGACTTTTATTGCTTCACTTTTGAGCTTCTTGACCAAAGTCTGCTGGATTTCATGGAACAAAGAGATTGGTCACCTCTGAGGGTGACTGAAATTAGAGCGATCACTAAACAAATGTTAATTTCACTCAGTGCATTGAAAGACCTTGGCTTGACCCATACTGACATTAAATTTGACAACTTGATGATGGTTAATCAGAGCTCTATGCCCTTTAGAGTTAAGCTGATTGACTTTGGACTTTGTATTCCAACGTCTAAGTTATCAAAGTACAGTTTAATTCAGAATGCATGTTACAGGGCTCCGGAAATCTTTCTGGGATTTCAGCCAAACGAGGCGGTCGACATGTGGAGTCTTGCTTGCACGTTGGGTGGTCTGTATATTGGTCAACATTTTTATGAGGCTGACCAAGAAGCTCTACAATTGATTTCATGATTG
>NW_023625027.1:0-3501 GCF_014905685.2 Nematolebias whitei
TGCTTCCCCTTTATTTGTTATGGTCCTTGAGCCAGGCCGTAACAAATTGGGGGCTCGTCCTAACTTAAGTTATAGTTTGCGCGACAATTTTTTCTGTTTGAGATGTGAGTAAGTATTTTTTTTTTGTTGTTAAATTTAGTTGGGAAGCTAGTGTAGGATTCTTGGGTTTTGTTTGTTTTGTTCTGGCTGGTGGTAAGTTGTTTGCTTTCAACTTCATTTGATGGATCCAATGGTAAGTGTTGATTGTTGACTAATTTGTACAATTAAATGTTTCTAATCTGAACTAACTCCCCTGTAGGCTTTAGCGTGTCTCCCCTTTGGGATTCATGAGCTCAAAACAAACTGAATTGGCAAGATTAAACTTGGAAAGTGAGAAATTGAATCTGATGAGAGAAGGTAAACTGTCTGATGAATCTTGTATGGTGGACTCTAAGAGTAAATGCTCTGATATTTTGAATGACTTGCGCTTGGTGCCCAAGTTTAGTGAAAAGGATGTTGAAACTTTTTTCACTTTGTTTGAGAGGGTTGCAGAGACAAGGGGCTGGTCTGATTCAGACCGTACAGTTTTGCTTCAATGTGTTTTGGTTGGTCGTGCTCAAGAAGCTTTCTCTATGTTAAGTTTAAATGATTGTCAGAATTATGCCAAGGTTAAAGCTGTTATACTAAAGGCATATGAGTTGGTACCTGAGGCATACAGACAGAAGTTTAGAAACTGGAGAAAGGGTGACAAAACCTATGTAGAGTTTGCAAGAGATTTGGAGATGCATTTTCATCGGTGGTGCACTTCCTCTAAGGTCGAAACATTCAATGACCTTTGTAATCTAATGGTTCTGGAACAATTTAAGAACTCTGTTTATGAACGTATTGCAGTATATATTAATGAACAAAAGGTGAAAACTGTGTCAGAAGCTGCAGTGTTGGCTGATGACTTTGTTTTGACACATAAGGATACTAGGGAAGAACATACAGGGTGGATGAGTGCTCCAAAATGGCATTTAGCACATTCTGCTGGTTCCTTTTCAGACCACAGTAACCATAATCTGGACAAAATTTGTAATTATTGTCACAGAAAAGGTCATTGGAAGAAGAACTGTGCTATGCTGAAATCGAGAAACACAAATGAGTCTCACGTTAAACCAGTAGCATTTGCGGCATCACTTTCTTTAAATGTAACAAAAAAGAAACCTGATTTGAGTGCCTATGGACCATTTATTATGAAAGGACAAGTTTCTTTAGTGGGGAGTGAAATGAAGGTGCCAGTTACAATCTTGAGAGACACTGGTGCATATGATTCATTCATCCAGGCATCAGTGTTGCCTTTTTCAGATGAATCCAACACTGGATTATCTATACCTGTGTTGGGTATGGGCATGTCTGTGTTTTGTGTTCCGGTGCATAAGCTCATGCTCCATTCAGAGTTGTTTGACGGGGAAGTAAAAATGGGTGTTCGACCTGCTTTACCTGTGGATGGTGTCACAGTGATATTGGGAAACAATATAGCTGGAGGAAGAGTTTGGCCTGGTCAAACAGAGTGTCCAGTTGTTGTTTCAGTACCTTTGATCAGCAGTGGCCCTGATGGAAATGAAGAATCTCACCCTGAAGTTTTTCAATCATGTGCTGTAACGCGAGCAATGAAAACATCCAGTGCTGTAAATCTGAATGAAGACTTGGGAAAAGATAAACAGCTGTCATATTTTTGTTGGTCTAACATCCCTTTGTCTATTTCACAGACTGACCTGGTGCAGTATCAGAGATCTGACCCTACATTGCAGGACTTGCTTCAGTCTGCTTTACCTGCTGAGGAGATGCAGAATCGTGCTCATGGATACTTTGTTGAAGACGAGATATTGCTAAGGAAATGGGTGCCATGTAGTGACAGTAGTATTGGGGAGCCAGTTTATCAGGTAGTTGTGCCTTTGAAATTGCGTGACTTAGTTTTGCGTGTATCTCATGATGAGTCCGGACACATGGGAGTCAGAAAAACCTATAACCGCATTTTGAGAATTTTTTTTTTGGCCCCAAATGAAAAAAGATGTTGCTTCCTATATTAAGACATGTCACACCTGCCAGTTGATTGGTAAACCCAATCAAACTATTAACCGGGCGCCACTATATCCTATTCCAGCTATTGGTCAACCATTTGAGCACTTAATCATTGATTGTGTGGGTCCTCTTCCACCTGCACATTCAGGTGCCAGGTACCTTTTGACTGTTATGTGCCAAAGTACCAGGTATCCAGCAGCATATCCATTGCACACACTTACTGCAAAGTCTGTGGTGCAAGCACTTACGCAGTTTATTGCCATTTTTGGGATACCTAAAGTTATTCAGTGACCAGGGATCTAATTTCTCCTCTCATTTGTTTGCGCAGGTTTTGAAGCAGCTGCACATTAAGCACAACCAATCTACAGCTTACCATGCACAGAGCCAAGGCGCACTGGAGCGATTTCATCAGACATTAAAATCTTTACTCCGTGCTTACTGTGTTCAGATGAATACTGACTGGGAGGCTGGTCTGCCTTGGTTGTTGCTTGCAGCAAGGGAAGTAACTCAGGAGAGTACAGGCTTCAGCCCTAATGAATTAGTTTTTGGTCATACTGTGCGTGGCCCCTTAACTGTGTTGCGGGATGAGTGGAGGGATACTAAACCACCACAAAATCTGCTCCATTATGTTAATGGATTTAAGCAAAGGCTATATACTGCTACACAGTTGGCAAAGGAGAAATTATCAGCTGCACAGGTAAAGATGAAGCACATGTATGATAAGAAAGCCGAACATCGTGTCTTTCTTTCAGGGGACCAAGTACTGGCCTTACTTCCTCTGGTTAGTTCACCATTTCAGGCCAAGTTTGCTGGGCCTTATACAGTTGTGAAACAGCTGTCGGAACAAAACTATGTCATTGCTACTCCTGAACGGCGGAAAAAACAGCAAACCATTCATGTTAACCTCTTAAAACCATATCATGTTCGTGCTGAGAATGTATTGATAGATGAAGTTCACCCTATGTGTGTTGGTGAAACGGTGACGTCTGCTGGCCAGGAATGGAATGGAGATGGGTTGCCTGCTCCAGATTCAGCAATGTTAACTGGTCGACTCGGGAACTCTGCAGTATTGAAAAACTTGGATGTTGTGCTGGATTATTTACCAGAGTCACAACGCTTTGAGTTGATTCAATTGATAAACTCTCATTCTGTTTTATTTGCAGATGTTCCATCCTGCACGCACATGATGGAACACGACATTGAAGTTGGTGATGCACAACCTATAAAACAACGGTTTTATAGAGTTAACCCAGACAAACGCAAACATTTGGATGCTGAGGTTGACTATATATGTTAAAGAATGGCATTGCTCAGGCATCATCTTCAAGCTGGGCTTCACCTGCTTTGTTGTGTCATGACATGACATAATTTGACATGATTCAGGTGGAGACCCTGTTTTGAAGAGGGGGGGTGTTATGGCCCAAGGCGTTGTCAGTGTGCTTCTCTAATATCTCTGTT
>NW_023625028.1:0-3500 GCF_014905685.2 Nematolebias whitei
GGTACCCCCCACTGGAGCGCTGTCGATGCCGAACTAGAATCTTTGATATTGACACAGAAGGTTCTGTCAGATAGGTAGGACCCAAACCATTTAAGGGCTGACCCTGTGATGCCCACCCACTGCTCAAGTCTAGAAATGAGGATCTTGTGGTCGATGGTGTCAAAAGCAGATGTAAGGTCCAATAGGACCAACAGCACAGAATCACCTGCGTCTGTGGAAATGAAAATGTCGTTAAAAACCTTCAGTAGAGCAGTTTCAGTGCTATGGAGAGATTTGAAGCCAGATTGGAATAACTAGGATAGCGTGATCCCCCAAAAACTGTTTCAACTGAGACTCCACAATTTTTTCCAGTAGTTTAGAGGTGAATGGGAGTCTGGAGACAGGCCGGAAGTTGGACATGACTGAGGGGTCAAGGTTAGGTTTTTTCAGGAGGGGCTGGACAGCAGCATGTTTAAAAGTCTTTGGCACCACACCTGAGGATAAACTGCTATTCAGAATAGCGAGGATAAAAGGACCCAGGGTAGGAAAACTTCCTTTAGTAGTCGAGGGGGGACCACATCAAAGGGGGAACCAGATGGTTTCATGCTGCACATTACCTGCTCCAGAGAGGACAGAGAGATGGGCTCAAAGTGGTCAAACACAGCCACACACTGAGATGGGATGGACAGATCATGAGCTGGTGGAGAAATGAGTGCCCGGGTGTTTGCCACTTTTTCTAAAAAGAAATGGAGGAAGTTTTCACACAGCTCAGTTGAGGCTTCCAGAGGTGAAGGCTCACTGAGGTGTAGAACTGAGTTCAGGGTGGAGAAGAAAACTCGGGGGTTGTGGGAGTTGGAGACAATTAAATCAGAGAAGAATTTACATTTGGCAGCTTTAACGGTTTTCTGATAGTGACGCCAACTCTCCCTTAACATTTGAAAAGACACCTGGAGCCTGTCCTTCCTCCACCTTCGTTCAGCTCTGCGACACTGCCGCCTAACGGCTCGTGTGACGTCATTCAGCCAAGGCTCTGATTTAAGTTTCGTTTTTCTGGTCTTAAGGGGAGCAACACGGTCCAGAACATTTAAACAGGCAGAGTTGAACTGAGAGGTTAGCTCCTCAGTGGTAAGAGACACCGGGAACTGTTTGATCCTCTCAGAATTAAAACCTTCATTAAAACGAGCAGCAGTGAAACGGTTAATGGAACGCGTACGTGCAGGAACGCGCGTCTTAGCAGTAGGACAAGGGGGGGTGAAGTCAAACAATACAGGCATGTGATCTGAAAAAACATTGTCACCGATTTTCAAATTAGAAACAGAGACATCGCGTGTTAAAACGAGGTCCAGCGTGTGACCATGTTCTTGGGTGGGGCCGCTCACCTGCTGAGCTAAGCCAAAAGAGTCCATAAATCTAGAAAGTCCTTCACTAAGGGCTTCTCCTGACAACACACATGCAAATTAAAGTCACCAATAAACAAAAAGTGAGTGTATCTCTGTGTGATATCAGCCAAAAAGTCAGAGAATTCATTTATGAAGTCCTTAGAACGAGGTGGGCGGTAGATGAGCGCACACAGGACCGGAGGAGAGTGTCCAAGTTCAAAGGCGCTCAGCTCGAAGCTGGCGCGGGACACCGGGATGGACAACTGTTTACAGGCAAAGTTTGCTTTAAAAACTGTTAATAATCAGGAGCGCAGGTTAGCGCAGGTTATGAAGAACAGCTCCTCCTGGTCTGCTGGTGCGGCGCACAGGTAAACAACTCCAGGTGTTTCCATGGACTGAGCGCGTGGGCAGCTGACCAGCAGTCGGGCCCCGGGAGCACCACGGGTCAGAGAGGAGATGATCAGATCCAGAGCGAGTCCTGAAAGAATAATCCACTCTTTGCCTCAGTTTCACCAAAATCCCTGCACGCTTCCCACGACGTCTGCGACGTTTCCTCCATGGAGAAAGGCCAGGGTCACGCAGAAGGAACGCAGGAATCTCAGATAGGACCGGTGGGGGAGAGTGCTGGCTGCTGTTCAAAAACTCCGCAGGAATTTCAGCAAAAGTACGGAGCTCCAAAAGTGCCCGACGATCATACTGAAAATATGACTCGGCACACTGCACAAACCATTGTAAAAATAACAAAAATAAAATACAAGCAGAGAGCGAGAGACGGGCAGCCCTACACACCGGCGCCATCTTGGAGAGTTTATGTTCCTTTGTATGGAAACCATACAATAGAGCATTCAACACATTTTCCCTTTTGTTTATTCTTTATTTTACTTTTCTTATACTTTACTTTGTTTTTTTCTTGCTACTCTACGGTGAAACCAGACGTGTTTTCCCTCTCTGCCCCCCCACCCGCTTCCCTGCTGTGCTCTTTTGTTCTGTGAACCCTTAAAAAGCTTCTTTTTTTTTCCTGCATACCTCTTAATTGGAAGGATCAGCTGGTCTCTCAACAAAATCGATCAACTTCTCCCGACAGGAGTCAGGGTAAGGAGGACACTGAACTCTGAAGGACAAATTGGATTCATGATGACGACTAGATTCTACTGTTTGGGTTGGTGGAATTTGGTTGTCTACAAATTCGTGTGGAGGTGTTGAAGCTTGACAGTGCTCAGACTGAATGTGGAGCTGTGACAGGGAATTGGAGCAGCTGGATCAGGACTGTGATTCCCTGGCAGCACTCATGAATGGTGGGAATAATCTGGAGAAGCGGTGAGCTTGACTTTTGGAGTAAAGGATCATTTTGGCTGTTTTGGAGTTTCCATCAGAGAACATGTACCAGCGAGACTTTAAAGGCAGAAACAACAATTACGAGTTCTGCCTGACCCAAACTGTGGCCTTGATGCCGGACTTATCTCAACTCCTCCTGGAATGTTTTGAAAACAACAAAGATGCTTTGACTGTCTCCTCACCCCTCCCTTCCCCAAGGCCGTGGACATGTAACAGAACCTCAACTGAGCTGAAGATGAACGTCACCTCTTATCTGGACAATGGCTGAGGGGGGGCTCTGGACTATGCTACAACTTTCCCTTAAAAATTCAATGTTTTCACCGCCTATATGTAAATGTATAACGTCTGTTTATGTTGCTTTGCTGTGGTAGGTTTTTTTTGATGCCTCAAATTGTGCCCTGTCTAGGACACGGTGTGAGAGATCTTTTTTTATACTGTAAAGGATAATATGCTGTCTGATATTATACTTAATTTAAACGGATTCTTTCATTTTTCTGGACTAAGTCATATCGTGCCTTGAAGATTAAATGTGGACAAAGACGTGTTTAAATTTCTGACCCACCAACAACAGTGGGTCGTTTATTTAAAAATGATTTAAAATGCATCACACATTTACACATTGATTGGCAAATTGATTACAATAACACAGCTTAATTAATGAGCTTTGCAATGAGAAATCATACGGCCATGATTCCTCACTTGCAGCTTGAAACAAACAGACATTTCTGAAGATATCTGGATTAATTACTGGCAAGATAGGAGTTTAAAGATGGGAAATGAAGGAGTTTAAATGAGAAAATGGATGAG
>NW_023625029.1:0-3499 GCF_014905685.2 Nematolebias whitei
CAAAAAATCTCAAAATATGTACAACGCTTTGTACCTGGACCGATGGGGTCATCTGGAACAAAAGCGTATCTCAGAGATCTTGAGTTCAGATTGAGAGGTTATCCTAATGCTACGGTGGAGGATAAGATCAGTCTGATACGGCTCACTTCGGACAGAGAGGTGTTCACCTTCATCGAGCGTCTACCTGATGCAACGAGAAGGGATTACAACCTTCTGTGTGAAGCTTTGATCAGAGAGTACGACTCCTGCACGGGACCTGCTGGTTTCCCAGCTGCAGACAAGGTCACGCAGGGTAAAACTGAACATCCAAGAGTTTATTACAAAAGAATCTTCCAAGCTTATTTTGGTAACAGAAATGAAACCGGAATGGAGGAAGAGGAAGGTTTTAAGTTTGTTTTCAGCAAAAATCTCCACACTGATTTTAGGCGATCAGTACAAATGATGGCAAATTTCAGAGAAAAATCCATCAGTGAGATTAGACAATGTGCTGTGAATGTGTTTGAGGCATGCCCTCATGCTAAGACGCCCATTGAAGTGTTTCCTAGTGTAAAGGTTAAACCCCTACCTCTTGAACTGGAAGGACGACGTGCTTCGCCGCCTCCTCCTAAGAAAGTTGAGAGAAAACAGTCTGTTCAAACTAACAAACCGCGTCCTGAAGGTGCACGCTGGGACAAAAAAGCTCCTCTTTCAGAGGATGACAGTGATTATCGAAAAAGGGGTGAGCGTAGGACGCGAAGATATGGGAATCCATATCATCAGGGGCAGTACGTACGGGAACCCCCAAAAGACGTACCTGACCGTCCCCCATCTCGGCCGAAACGAACCGAGGCGAAAAAATCACAAAAGTTCCAGAAACAAGGCCCTACACCTCTGAGCTCGGAAGAGACAGAGAAAATACGCAGGTTGTTAGAAACTTTGAAACACACTGACACGGGAACCCAACCAGGAGCACTATGCAGTAATGTAATCCCTATTACATCTGAGGGCGCGAATGACAACATTACAGATGTCGGTGGAACACACCAAGACGTTGCTGTTGTTGCCTCAAACAACCCCTCGTCGGAAGAAGGGGGGGTAAACACACACACAAACGATGACGAGTCATCGCAAGCTGAACACTCAGAAACAGCTACTGCTGTGCTGACGGTTCAGACAAACCAAGATTACACAGATAAGGCTGAACGCGTGAAGAAGCGTCAGAAAAAACCCAAGAGGTTTCTGTGTAACTTTATCAGAAGGGGGGTCGCCAAAAAGGCGTACCTGTCGGTAACACTCGAAGGTGTCCTCACACACGAAGCACTCTTGGACGGTGGGGCAGACATAACAATTATGTCAGCTAAACTGTTCGAGGAGCTGAGGACGGCCGCTGCCAGTGTTAACAGGATAATACCTCTCTCTGAATGTGCTATAGAAATGCAGGGTCTCTCAGAGGTGAAAACAACCCTGACAGCTATAGCAATGGTTCACATGCAGATTGGCGAAATGACACTGTACCACCCAGTACACGTGTCTCGTGTTGACTCATTCCCATTTTTGGTTGGCCAGGATTTTATAAATCGCTTCGACGCGATTATAGATTATGGTGATCAAACAATGTGGACAACAGTGAGCAAACCACTGCCAATAAATACGCCTCCGGAGTGTGACACAGACTGCCCAACAGCAGGTACTGCGGAAGGCGCAAAGGACTCCTCAGCCGAGGACACGAGCCCGGTGAGTACTCCTCTGACATCATGTGAAACCAAAGAGACCCACCCAGTGGTCCAAACTCTGACCCAACAAGACAGCCTCCTCTGTGAGCTGGAGCAGTCAGAGTCCACCAAACACTACCTACCACTGGTAGTTAAGGGTGTAGAGATCCAAGGGTCCCACACCAACGATGCTGTTCTGTCTCTGTGGACAGATAAATCAGCAATTAACCGAGCTTTCTATGAAACCTTGGTTCACAAACACGTTGGTCTAGAACTAATTAAAAAAGCTTTTCGCTTTCCATTAGTTCCCAATAGTTCACAGGTAATGACCGCAGAAGGAGTCATTAACCTAAAACTGAACTGGAACCAACGAGAACTGGTTCACCCGTTTCTCGTTATCCAAAACTTACCACATGCATCCTACATAGGCTCTGACATTTTGGTAAGGTTAGGTGTCCACGTGGACACCATCAACAAGGTGCTGTGGTCCCTAAAACCAGCCACAAAGGATCCTCCTGTGCTAGACACCGCAAGCCTTAAGGCTGGGCAGACCATTCCAGAGGCCTGCCAAGTTGCTAGCAACCAAACCACCACAGTACCACCTCAGGTGATTAACCTAATGGTGCGAATCCACATCGTAGTTGGACAAGCTATTAGCCATAAACAGGCATATTTTCAACCCTCTCCTGCATTTTTCAACTTGGGACTGTCCGTGGAAGCCACGAACCAGGTGAGTCTTGACTCCAGGACCACATCTATTGCTGTGTGTAACACGGGCATGGATGAGGTGCTGATCCCAAAAAACACTATGCTAAGATGGTTGATTTCAACTGACTTTCATGATTTTGAACTAGGCATTCCATTTCTGGGAGGACTCCCAGATAACCTGGTACCGAGTCAAGAAGCTGGGCCAGTATGGTTCACAAAACCAACACAGGCCATAGCCCTTTTCTCAACCGATGACGTCGACCAAGGACCTCAAACCTATGGTGTCTTACCCATAGACAGGTCCGACGACTCAGAAAAGGATTCGTTGGAGCTCCCCAAGGAGCAAGAACCCTCATCAGTCTCATCACTGATTGATCAGGTGGTCGCCCAAGCCGACGCTCTGACATCTGATGAAGAAAGAGACAAACTTCGCCAAGTTCTTTTTAAATATGAAAAGTCATTTTCAACTGATTCAACAGATTGTGGGTTGACCTCACTCCACGCAGTGAGAATCCCAACCCCACCCAACGCACCGCCAACATTTGTCAGACAATACAAGATCCCTCTGGCAGCGTACCAGCCTGTCCAGGAGATCATTGATGACCTTTTGGTCAAAGGTATAATCAGACAATGTAATAGCACCTACTCCGCGCCTTTATGGCCAGTTTTAAAACCGAATGGTAAGTGGAGACTTACCATAGACTACAGAAAGCTAAATAAACAAGTACCCTTATCCAGGTGGCCAATGACTCAGCTCCATCAGGAACTGCCAAAGGTCACCGATGGTAAGTACTTCTCGACCCTCAACGTCACCTCTGGTTTTTGGACCATCCCTGTGCGCGCCGAGGACCAACACAAACTAGCTTTCACTTTTGCCAGCCGACAATACACCTTTACCAGGTGTCCCTTTGGCTACGCTAACTCACCTGCAGAGTTCAACATCTTTTTGAACAAAGCATGTCCAGACGCCCACGAGCGTGGGACACTGATCTACGTGGACGACATCCTTTTGAGGCAGCCAACACTGGACTCTCATTTGGCTGAGATCGACCACGTCCTAAATCAGCTAACAACTGCTGGTGCTAAAATCTCACTGTCGA
>NW_023625030.1:0-3498 GCF_014905685.2 Nematolebias whitei
TAAGCTTGGAAGATTCTTTTGTAATAAACTTTTGGATGTTCATTCTTGCCCTGCGTGACCTTGTCTGCGGCTGGAAAACCAGCAGGTCCCGTGCAAGAGTCATACTCTTTGATCAGAGCCTCACACAGAAGGTTGTAATCCCTCTTCGTTGCATCTGGCAGACGCTCGATGAAGGTGAACACCTCTCTGTCCGAAGTGAGTCGTATCAGACTGATTTTATCCTCTACCGTAGCATTAGGATAAGCTCTCAATCTGAAATCCAGATCTCTGAGGTACGCTTTTGTTCCTGCTGACCCCATAGGGCCGGGAACGAAACGTTGTACATATTTTGAGACTTTCTGCAAATCATCCATTGAAGGAGACTGTATCAACGGTCTCACATGCGTGATTGGTGCAGATTGGTCAAGTCCTACCCCTACCGCCCATGGTGGGGGTGGGGGTGGCTGGTAAGGAGGAAGAGGTACATATCGGTGCAGTTCTGTCCCTACCGCCCATGATGGTGGTGGGGGTGGGGGCATGGTGTCAGGAGGAAGAGGTACATATTTGTGCAGTTCTGTCCCTACCGCCCATGGTGGGGGTGGGGGTAACGGCGTGTTGTCAGGAGGAAGAGGTGCAACAGCATCTGACTGGAGAGTTTGTGGCTGTCTCGGACCCTTAGACTGTTCGTCTTTGAGTCTCAGACCAGGCCGCCCCATATCAGAAATCTGGTTTATAGCTGTAGCTAAATTCTCCTCACAAGCTTTCAGGTCCTCCTGTGATGTCTGATATTTTTTTACTAAAATCAGCCATCGTCGGAGTGATTCCGTCTTGTCTGCCTTGCAAACGTCCAGTTCCTTCAATGCGATCTGTAACTGTGCTTTTAGCACGTCGTTATCTGAACGCGAGGCTTGGTACGCTTGTTCTCTATCCCTAATCCTCCCCTCGTATGATTGAGCCTGTTTTAACAGCTCAGTCTTTGAGTGGTCACTTGCTTCCGATAGTGATGCTTCAAGTGCTTGTAGTTTGCTGTTCAGCAAATCAATTTCTGCACTTGTATCTTGCTGTTCTTGAGACATCTGTTCATGATATTGTCTTATTCGGGCCTCGTGTTCACGTTTAAATTGAAGAACGTATTCTTCAATTTCTTGAGCAAACACTGTTTCACGGTCTAACCTTAGTTTGAGGTTATCAGTTTTCTCAACAGCCTTATCGAATAATTCTTTCAGCAAGATTGCAATTTTAGCCAGCTTTTCATAACTGGACTTTGTGATTTCTGCAGAGGTCACACTTTCTGCAACCTCCTTCAGATTGTCCACTAACTCTTTTGGGTTCATGCGCTCTGTCTGAGTCATAAATGGATGTAAGGACGCTCCGAGAAGCGCGAGCGCATTCTCGAGGCAGTCCGCCATTCCTTTTGTGTCAAAATCTTTTTCTAACACACCTGCCATGTTTTCACTGTATAGCAATTTATCTGTTTTAACAGTTGCAAGCTTTAGATATTTTACAGGTAAATATTTGTATTCAAGTCAATGAGTTTTCACACTTATTTTAGCTTTGGGTTTACACAGAAGTACTGTTATAAGTCAACTTATTCAGCTGTGGGTACCTTTCTCAGGTTTTACCCCAATTCATGAATATTTAAGTAAATGCCCTTTTTGCAGTGTTACTTTTTGTGCTTATTTTCCACAGATACTAGAGTACCAAGCTGTTTTTAGTGTATTTACTCTAAAACACTGAATTTTTATAAACCTGCAAATTTTTCTTTAGTCTCACAGCAATATTAGTTTAAAACGTTTTTTAAACCGTTCTGTTCCAGAAATTTTGCTATTTCAAACAGTTACTCATCATCCCAGGTGGGTGAGAAGAGAAAAGAATTTGATGATGAGGAATAATCAGTCTTTCTTCAGAAAAACTGTATTTGCTCCTGTATAGCTTCTATTTAAAATTAAATAGAGAGATATTTTATTTAGGTGGTAAATTAAACAGAAAATCTCTTTTTCCTGATAAATTTACTCTTATTTAGTGATTTTGCAATTAAACGTGTATTATCCTTCAAGCAAAATGAGTAAACTGTTCAACTCTGTGAATATTTGTAACTGTATCTGTTTTTTTAAAAAGTTTCTAATTTTATTTTGGACCTGTTTTAAGGATTTATCAGTGAATAAAATTTTTTGGTAAACGCTTCTTTGCATAAATACCTATTACTTTTTAAAATGTAAGATAACAGTGTTTTATTCAGCTTTGAGGAAGTTTGTTAACTCAGAATTTGCCTTACAGAAAAATAAAAAGACGTTTAATTTCACTCTTTACCTAAAAACGAAGTGAAATCTGTGATCTCACGTCTCGCCAGGAGATGTCAGTCATTACCTCAACAATTATAACTCCGTCACTTTTTGTGTTGTCCACTAGGGGTGCTATAACTTCCTGTGGCGTTCGGTTGACATCCTGTTGTTAGCCGCTTAGCTTGAAGTTAGCTTCGGCTAAACTCGGTCAAAATCAACATTTCTGAACGGATTTTTTACACAAAAGTGGCAAAAGTTTTGCAATCAGACTTTATAGCTTCAAACATGAGTTTTTGGGACAGTATAGCACTTCATTTAGTGATTTTAAGCGTAGTTTAGGCTCCGGTCGTTAGCTGTTTAGCTTAAAATTAGCATCGCTAGCGTAGTTCAAAAGCATCATTTTATGACGGTCTTTTAAACTGTAACGTGGCAGAATTTCAGCGAGCAGGCTTCGAAGCACTTAACCAGCGTGTCAAAACCACATTAAAGTTACTTTTCAGCTTTAAAAAGCAGATTTTATTTCCCTATGAAAACGAATTTCATTTCCGGGTCACGTGACTGAAATCACCAATGGCAACGCAGCGCAGGCTTGAGGGGAGATGACGTAGCACGTCAGTCAAACTTCTCAACCAATGAAAGCGCTCCACAACAGTGAATTCAACCAATCAGGAAGCGTTTTCTCTACCTAGCAAGTTAGGTTTAGCTTGAAATAGTTCGTCAACTTTTCGTCTTTTAAACCATCAAAATGCACTTTTTCTGTTAAAAATTGTAACGAAACAACTTCTAACTGTGTTCTGAGATGGCACTCAGCTTTTAAAACGTTTATCCATCTATTCAAAATACTCGTTCAAACTGAACAGAACCGAAACTGGGTCACAGCCGGGTCTTAGCAGAACCTCGTACTTTTAAACAGAATAACGTCTTCCACAGCTCATCAGCTTTTAGTTACACGTAACAGACGTACAAATTCAGCTTACACAAGACTTAATGACACAATTTCAGCTCTTAAAACATTGCCAGCCCAACGCTTATACATGCAGCGTTTGCTTGAAAGGTGCAGCTCCAAGCGCGCAGCCCAGCCGCTGCGTAAACATTCACAGCTCATCAGCTGTTACTCTTTCAACATGCCAACATTTAAATCAATTTACACACGAATTAACAGTCATTCATGAAACGTACGAGGCCACCAGTTGTAGTGAGTCACGTGAGGTACGTGTCACTTGTTGTATGACAAATA
>NW_023625031.1:0-3498 GCF_014905685.2 Nematolebias whitei
TGATACGATGCTTCGTGTCTTCGAAGCATAATTGTTGAAATTTCGCCACGTTTGAGTTTAAAATCCGTCATTAAATGATGTTTTTGAACAACGCTAGCGATGCTAATTTTAAGCTAACAGCTAACGACCGGATGAGTGACGTGTCATGTCACTTCCTCCATGTCGGAAGTAAAGCTTGGTTGAACCGTAGCCTTTGCTGTGCTTAAAATCACTAAATAAAACTTGCCACATGTCCCATAAAACTCATGTTTCATGCAAAAAAGTCGTGCTTGTTGAAAGAACGCCACGCTTACGCTTCAACCGTTCAGAAATGTTGATTTTAACCGAGTTTAGCCGAAGCTAACTTTAAGCTAAGCGGCTAACAACAGGATATCAACCGAACGTCACAGGAAGTCGTCATAGACTCCTGCTGGTAGAAAGCTAAACACTGCCCCCTCCTGGGAAACTTGAGATCACAGTTTCACTTCAGTTTTAGGTATTTTAGTGAAATTAAACATTTTTTTTTCTGTAAGACGAACTTTGAGTTAACAAACTTCCTCAAAGCTGAATAATCACTGTTATCTTGCATTTAAAAAGTATTTCAGGTATTTATGCAGACAGGCATTTACCAAAAAACTTTATTCACTGGTAATTCCTTATAAAAAGGTACAAAATAAAAGTTAGAAACTTTTTTTTTTTTAAAAAGGACAGATTCAAATATTCACAGAGTTGAAAAGTTTACTCATTTGCTAAAAGATAATGCACGTTTAATTGCAAAATCACTAAATGAGAGTAAATATATCAGGAAAAAGAGACTTTTCTGATCTTATTTTACCACCTAAAAATACATCTTCCTATTTAATTTTAAATAGAGGATGAGACAGGAGAACAGGAGTAATGACAGTTTTTCTGAAGAAAGACTGATTAATCCTGACACATCATCAATTTTTCTTTTTCTTTTCACCACTTGGTTCTATGAGTAACTGTTAAATAGCAAATTTCTGGAACAGAACGGTTTAAAAAGTGCCTTTAAACTGATTTGCTGTGAGACTTTTTAGAAAAATTGCAGGTTTATAAAAATTCAGTGCTTTAGAGTAAAATACACTAAAAAGAGCTTGGTAATCTAGTATCTGTTAAGAAATAAGCACATAAAAAGTAACACTGCAAAAAAGCATTTACTTAAATATTCATGAATTGGGGTAAAACCTGAGATAGGTACCCACGTTTGAATACGTTGACTTATAACAGTACTTTTGTGTAAACCCAAAGCTAAAATAGTGTGAAACTCATTGACAACTTGAATACAAATATTTACCTGTAAAATATCTGAAGCTTGCAACTGTTTTTAACAGATAAAGTGCTACACAGTGAAAAACATGACAGGTGTGTTAGAAAAAGACTTTGATCCTTATGAGATGAGGGACTGCTTGGAGAATGCGTTGAAGCTGCTGACAGGACCCTTACATCCATATAGACAGGAACAGGCGGACAGCATGAACCCAAAAGAGTTAGTGGACAATCTGATGGAGGTTGCAGAGAGTGTTACCTCTACAAAAATTTCAATGTCAAACTATGAAAAGCTGGCTAAAATGGCAATTTTGCTGAAAGAATCATTCTATGCAGTTGTTGAGAAAGCTGATTACCTTGCAATAAGGTTAGACAGTGAAAAAGAGGTGGTTCAGAAAATTGAAGAACACTTCCTTCAATTTAAAAGTGAACACGAAGTCCTCACAAAAAAACATTCTGAACAGATGTTTCAATCACAGCAAAATGCAAATGCAGAAATTGATTTGCTGAATAGCAAAATACAGTTGCTTAATGCATCACTATCTGAAGCCAGGGATGCTAAAGAGCTGTTGTCCAGTGAATACTTTGCATTAAGACGGGATCACGACGAGAAAATGTCACAAGTTTCCCGCTGCAAAGGTGAAATAGATGTGCTTAAAAAAGATCTGCACAAAAGCAGAGTGGATAAAGAGGTATTCCTGGAAGAAGTTATGCGTTTACGAAGTGAATGTCAAATCTCCCAGGAACGCTTAAAAGCATGTGAGGAAAAACTAAGAGCAACAACAAATAAAAGTGATGACGAGGGGCAAAATGGTCTGAAATCCAGAGAAGACCTTGAACAGTGTCGGGATAATCCACCAAAACCTCCAAAAATCTTTTACAGACCTCCTGCTCGTAATCCACCCTCACCTAAAGTGGTAGGAACAGACCTGAACAGGTCCCCTCCACCAAACCTGCAACAGTGTGCTGTGAATGTGTTCGAGGCACGTTCTCATGCTAAGACGCCCATAGAGGTGTTTCCTGGTATAAAGGTTAAACCCCACTCCCTAGAAATGGAAGGAAGGCGTGCGACGCCACCTCCTCCTAAAACAGGCGAGAAAAAGCAGTATTTTCAAACTAACAAACCACGTAATGAAGGTGCACGCTGGGACAAAAAGGCTCATCTTTCAGAGGATGAACGTGATTATCGTATATGGGATATGCGTAGGACGCAAAGATATGGGATCCAAGAGGACCCATATTATCAGGGGAAATCCGAAGAGGAACCCCCAAAAGACGTACCTAACCCTCCCCCACCTCGGACGAAACGAACCGAGGCGATAAAATCACAAAGGTCCCAGGAGCAAAGCCCTACACCTCTGAGCTCGGAGGAGACAGAGAAAATACAAAGGTTTGTAGAAACTTTGAAAAACGCTGAAATGGGAATCCAACCAGGAGCACAATGTAGTGATCTGATCGCTACCAAATCTGAAGGCGCAAATGACAACATTACAGATGTCGGTGAAACACACCAAGACATTGCTGTTGTTGCCTCCAACAACCCCTCATCGGACGAAGGGGGGATAAACTCACACACAAACGATGATAAGTCATCGCAAACTGAAAACTCAGAAACTGATTTTCATGATTTTGAACTAGGCATTCCAGTTCTGGGAGGACTCCCAGATAACCTGGTACCGAGTCAAGAAGCTGGGCCAGTATGTTTCACGAAACCATGACAGGCCATCGCTCTTTTCTCAACCAATGACGTCGACCAAGGACCACAAACCTATGGTGTCTTACCCATAGACAGGTCCGACGACTCAGAAAAGGATTCGTTGGAGCTCCCCAAGGAGCAAGAACCCTCATCGGTCTCATCACAGATTGAACAGGTGGTCGCCCAAGCCGACGCTCTGACATCTGATGAAGAAAGAGACAAACCTCGCCAAGTTCTTTTAAAATATGAAAAGTCATTTTCAACTGACCCAGACATCACCCAACTTCAAAAGTTGGATGATCCTGCAATTAACTCGATGATACTGTATCTGACTGACCCAGACAATACACTCCATCGAAAGTCAAACTGGATTCCGATCCAGACCTAAAAGTCCTCTTTCAGCTGCGCAAACAGTTAAAACTACTCAAGGACAGCCTAACTTTAGCTCATGGAGCGACGTCCTCACCCGTGTTCGCGGTCTCCCATGACCGAAGGGGGGTGACGCCAGTTAGGATAATGCTACCAGACGCGATAAC
>NW_023625032.1:0-3497 GCF_014905685.2 Nematolebias whitei
AGCCGCACTTATTAAATTCAAAAAATTCAAATTCATAAATACTTTATTAATCCCAGAGGGAAATTAAATGTTGTTGTAACTCATCACCTGGTTTCATTAAAGAGTTGTTATACTGTAGATGCTGATGGCTGTGGGCAAGGAGGATCTCTTACAAATATAAGATAAATCACAATTTTGTACATAAATAAGACGCTCCGGTTATTTATCCACGGACATCCACCGTTCATCGTCAGAATCTGTGCCCCCAGTCTGCTCCGGCGTAACGTGCAGCTTTCTTGTAGTACAAGAATCAGCCAGCAGATGGAGGTTCACAGAATATAGCTCGCTTTTAACTAGGGGTGTAACGCTACACGTGGGTGTGTTGAACCTTTTCTGTACGGCATGTTCGGTCCACGTGCGTACCGTTTCAGTTATTTTTTCATTAATTACATTTTATTAACGAGAGATTATGCGCCGTGGAACTAAAGTTCCTAAGCGTGTTTCAGCACGGTGCTGTTATCTTGCAGCACGCGCAGCATTAGCATTAGCTTCTCGTTGTGGTCTCCTCTTTGGAACATTATGGTTTTCTTGTTAAAAGACAAGTGAACAAATCCAAAGCTGTGTGTCGATGTTTCACGGAGATTGGATCTGCCGCAGGCAACACGTCTAACTTGTTAACGCTGTTGAAACGACATCATCTGAATGTGAACGTAGTTTGGTTCAAAGACCGATAACAGCAGCATTTAAACAACCTTCATCAGGTAATTCAGATCGGTCCAGAGCAATAACACAAGCTGTAAGAGGTTTTAATCTCTGGATCTACGTTTCTGTTGTTGATGCGCCGGCTTTAAAGTTCTTGAGCCCCGCTACGACATCCCATCACGTCAACACTTCAGCCAAACAGTTGTAGCAGCACTTTATGAAAAAGATAAAACTGATCGTCAACAAGCCCTGGACCAGATTAAAGTCCTGTCCTGATGATGATAAACGAGAGAATCAACCACCTCATAACAGAAATGATGGCCGTTCAAGAACAGGTATTGTTATTTTATTATTATCTAATTAACTTTTTTATTTAAAATTATATTATTAACTCATTTTCGTACCTATTTGTGTTTTATGTCCAGTCTGGGACAGAGATAGCAGCTGAGTCTTCCTCCTCTTCAGGGAAATCCACCAGAGATCACCTCCAGCTAAGAAGTCTGTGATGAGTGAACTCTGAACTTTTCCAGGGACAGGTGAGAGCAGGTCCAAGAGGTTGTGAGTGATGAGGCCAAATACAGCCGCACTGCAAAATTATCAAAGCTCTACCTCTTTATTCCTGCTCCTGTTGTTAGTGAGAGGTTTTCTCCACCGCTGGAGATATTCACTGCAACTAGATCTGAGCTTTTGGCAGAAAGTGTGGACAAGTTGGTCTTTTTGGCCAAAAACTTAAAACTTGATTAGTTAGATTGTAAACAGTCTGTTGCTGCTTATTGTTCTGGTTCTGACTGTTATTGTATTTATTAAGATTTTTATTATTGTTAGTATAGTTAATTTATTGTAAAGAGTGCCTTTTATTTTTTAAAATATCCAAATGTGTTGCTTTTATTTATTTTTATACAAACGTATTGTTTACTTGGCATATTTTCAAAATAAACATTTTATAAGTCTTTATTTTGGCCTTTTTTTTGTACCGAAAATGAACCGGGTCGAGCCCTCCTTGAAACTGAACCGAAATGTGATTTTAGCGTACCGTTACACCCCTACGTTTAACACACACTCAGACTGCAAGATCGTCACAAGTCACCATGAAGCTTGGCTGTATGACTCATGGTTATAACCAGTATACCTTCAAAATGAACACAGTAACTATCTAAGCTTAATCATTCAACCTTTATTTAGACAGGTTAGTCCCATTGAGCCTCGGGGACTCATTTACAAGAGAGACCTGATTTCAACAAAGAGTGAAGACAACAGTGGATAACAAACTGTTTTACAATCGTAAAACAAACAATTATAAAAAACTTAAATTTGTATGAATTATTTGTGAATGTGTATTGTTGTTGTTGTCAGTGTCTTATTATCTTGTGCTCTGGTCCAGTGTCTTCATGGACGATGTGTGTGAGGGTGGACATGTTTGGAGGTTGCTGTGTTGAAGCTCCATGGATCAGCCTCTCTGCAGCTCTCAGCACCTTCACTGAGCCTTGAGGGAATCACTGAGCTGCTCTTGTTCTTCACAGTTAGAAGGTGGGAGCTCTCGTCAAATGATGATCTCCAGCATCATCTTGTTCATGTCAGGCTTTTCATCCACTGACCACAGACACCTGTAAACATCAGGGGGACCAGCAGCTGTTTAACACATCTGGAAGGAAACCAGTGAGATTTTAATATGACCATGACCATTATGATATGATGTTATGTGGGGGAGTGGTGGAGCAGAGGTTAGAAGATGGGCCTGTGATCGGAAAGTCGCAGGTTCAACTCCCAGTACCATCAGCATCAAAATGTGGGTGGAAAAGGTGAAGCACCCACACCTGCCTCCACCCTCATTGGCCCCACCCTGGACCCCTGAGCAAGGCACTCAACCCCCACCATCTGCTCCTAAACAGGTCTCTCCAGAAAATTAGTTCTCGTGACTCAATGATGCTACCTGGATAAATAAAGGCTAAATGAAAAAATAAAAGTTTAAAATAGAAATACTCACATCATGAGGCCGAGGTTGTGTGTGTGACGTGCACGTTCCTGAGCGTGTGTGTGTGACGTGCACGTTCCTGAGAGGCCACAGACAGAGCAGCTGCAGCTTTTGTTGAGTTCCTGTAGTCCTGCAGTTTTCAAGCTGAAATGAAAAAACATCATGAATATGAACTTTACAGTCTATAGTTACCTGTTCATATAAACACATGGAGGTGTCTCACCTTGTGACTGACAATAAAATATGTAACTTTATAAACTCTAATGAACTTATAATGATGCTCCTACTCTTTGAAGGTGAACCGATGGTACCACACCATCTCTGTCGGACAGTCTGATCAGTTTGATCAAAATCCTCCAGTTTAAAATCCTCACTGCTCAGATGAATCCTCCTCAAATATACTTCCTCCTCTTCCTCACATCTTGTTCTTTGGGAAACCTTTAAAATGAAAACAGGATATTTGTATCTACACAAAAACATTGTACAAAGGAGGTCAATCTTATCTTCTAACTTAGAACTTAAACAAAACTCCAGTTTTGATGCATATCTGTTGATAATGAACCAAAGCTGCTGAAATTGTGAGTATGCTTGTTAGAAAAATATTCCTGTCATCAGATCTCAGTTACACTGAACATCACATCAGCTGGTGGACATAAATACAGTACAATAATATTATATTCACAAAATACTAACAATAATATGTTCATCTTACTTGTGAAAAGTTATCCCCCGAGACCTGACGTCAACAGTCCGTCGATTAGAACAGAAATAAGCTGCGAAGTGCTGAGGCATCTTCTGTGTCAATAAACCAGGTGTCTGTAGTGGTGATACATGAACAGGCCAC
>NW_023625033.1:0-3497 GCF_014905685.2 Nematolebias whitei
GTGTATGTTTAATTTTAATTGTAGGTAGACCGGTTGACGACGAAGGCTTGTAAGGGTGACAGATGGGATGAGAGCACACAGGTATACCTGGAGAAGTCCAGTATGTAACACAATTCAGCTTCAAGTGAACAGATGCATGTAAGAAGAGCATTTTATTTTAGTTTTACTAATTCTGTTTTAGGATAACATTACAGTGTAATAATACACCTATCAGTAGCAATAATAACCATCAGGGTGCCCAATAATTCAGAAAATAGGTTTTATTCACTACAGAAGTAACCACAGTCAGTTTTTCCAGGCCCAGGTCATGGATCCCACAGATAAAATAATCAAAAGGCCATGCAGGGTGTTTAACAATTCGCGAGCTTTCGTGTCCAGCTTTTCTCATCAGGAGGGAGGAACTCTGACCGAGGAGACAAACTCACATCAGACTGAGTCCTGCTGAAAAGAGGGACAGGACAAGACCCCACCAGGTGGTGGACAGAACATCACATGTCATCGGTCCCCAGAAGGAGAGTGGCACCTGTACGACCCCACCAGGGCACCCCTGCAGAGGAGAGGAATCGATCGCTGGTCTACATGGAGGATGATCTGAAGACAGCTCCCCACTACACCTGGAGGAGGTGACAGGACCTTCGTGGGAGCTCATTCTTTGCCCCTTTGTTCTGGTTGGAAAAAGGCAGTAGCAAACATCGGAGAAGGAGTCTCCGCTCTGCCTGAAGTCGGTCGGGTGGATCGGGTAAGGACGGAAGATTACCAGCCCTGACCGTGAAGAACAGAAGACGCGTCAAACTGATTTTAGTTTTGTCCCAATACACACACGTCATTTAGAATGTTTATTCAAACTGATACGGTTCTGAGGACTTTACATGAAGATAACTCCGCGGGCCGAATCCCGCCGAGCACCAAAGGACCCTTGTGGACGAACAAGGGCTCCCACCGCAAGCTCAAGAACCGAAGACCTGCTAGATAGAAATGTTTCAATTAAGGGTGTTGGCTTTTCCTGTTTAATATGAGTGTTGTCTTACCTTTCAGTCATTCTGAAAAACAACCGGAGAAGGGTCGTGGATTCAATTGAAAACTTAACTATACATTTAACTTGACTATAAACTTAACTTGACTATTAACTTAAATATTCAAATATTTTACTCCATTCAATTGGGCATTTAATCATTCTAAAATACCACGAGGTATTTTAAAGGTGGTTTAAAATAGAGTTTCACTTATTTATCTTTCTCTAGGAGGGGTGTTGCTGCTTTTTTGTATTTTTATAAAGGTTTATGTGTGTGGTACTTTTCACAGGTGTTGGATCAGGGGTCTGGTCCAGGACCCCTGGGGAGTGCAGTAAGTTTGCGTCACATCCATATTGATAAATAAATCCATAAAGAGGGTGAACTCCCATGAATATGGGAGTTCAAAAGAGGGAATGTTGGATTTAATATTTTATACCTTTATAATTCCTATCAAGCACTCAAATGTCGTGTCATATAAAGTGTGTGTGTGTCTTTCTTCCAAGGTTGAACTATGTTTATAGAAAATGTTTGCTAATTCTAACTAGTTGACCTTTAAATATAATCTCATAGTAGCTAAAGATAATTTTACAAGTTCACATTTGATAAATTACAAGCAATCAAATCAGGCCAGAGAGCAGACTGATTAACATAAATAAAGCTAGAACAGCTCTTTAATTTAGACTATAGGTTGACTAAGTAAAATCAAATTAAGAGTATAACCACGATCCAAATAAAAACACGAACATAAGTTAGATAATATAATTATTCCTAGAAATAAACAACTATTTCAAATCAGTGTTATCACTAAGGTATAATCACGTTAAACAGTGTTAACAGTTTTAAACGCAGACACAGAAACTAAGATGAATCTGCCTTAAAAACAATCACCAGACCTCCAACAGATATTGAATTAACACCCAGGAGGTAGGTAATAATTAATAGTTATTAATTATTACGCATAAACAATTTAGACACGAATCATTTTATATCCCTAAAGTATAATAGCAAGTTAAACTTTAAACAAAAGCCGATTTCAGTGAACCAAAACTTATCTGAAATATAGACGTAACGTCCTTGAGGGGGCAGGCTAAGTCGTAACCATAGCGACAGAAGCTGAACCAATCAGGAAGCTAGCCTTCTCAAACGGGGATAAAAGGCCGGGAATGACGCACGCGCAGCGAGCATTTTCCGGGAGGCACACACGAGGCGGTTTGTTCTTAATGCTCCATTTATATGCATATATCTTATTAATGTAACTGTTTGTCTCTGAATATCTGTAACCCATGTTGTGTCAAATAAATCTTTTATACGAAGGGCGACGCCTCCGCCGTTTTGAACACGACGTGGTATTCTATCCACAACACCTGTTAGGCCATGCATCCCTCCTCCTCTCAGGTGTTATAAATCCAGAGGTATGGACATATCGCAGCAGCATGTAGGGGGAAACAAAGATGTCCAAAGTGTGGAGGGGAACATAGATATGAGGAGTGTAAAAATGGAAAGGATACTTGTTGTAACTGTGGAGGACAGCACAGAGTAACTTATGGAGGCTGTGAAATCAGGAAAAGAGCAATGGAAATCGAACAAGTCAAAGTCATTAATAATATAAGTTATGCAGAAGCTGTTCAGAGAGTGAAGAAGCCAAAAGAGGTGCCAGGTAAAGTTCAGCCAAAACCAACATGAGAACAAAGGCAGACTGGACCTGACACAGAACTGACAGTTGAAAAGATCATGTTGTTCATTGCATATGGAATTAATTGTACAGAGCAAGTAAAGCACAAAACAGAAACAATTAAAATAATTGTGAAAGGGCAGAGAGGTTTTTTGGTATAAAGGATATATCCTGGGAGCACATAAATAAGAGACTGGGAGCACATAAATAAGACACTGGGAGCAGAAGGGAAGACAGGAGGCCCAGAAGACAGAACAAACTGCTCATCTTACAGTGGAACGCTGGAAGTCTAATATCAAATGGGCAGGAGTTTAAAGGATTTATCAAAGAATTCAAAGATATAGATATTATATGCATTCAGGAAACTTGGCTTAAACCACACCTTGATTTAGTTATAAATGGATATGAAAACATTAGAAGAGACAGAGAGGGAGGATCTGGAGAAGGCTGTATAACATTCATTAAACAAGGGATTCAATTTAGAGTTTTAGCTAAAGGTAGAGAGTTAGAATATATTGTTATTGAAATCTGGACAATAAATGGACAATTTAAAATAATATTTTTTTATAATCCATGTAAAAAACTTACATTAGACTTAATGGAGGACCTTGGGACATATTTAGAGGGTAAGGTGATTTGGTGTGGGGACTTTATTTTTTATTTTTATTTATTTTTATTTATTTTTCTCATTTCAAATTAAAAACACAATAACAATTTCAAAACAAGAGAGTAAAATACAAAACATAAAATGAAAGGCAGCAGAAGAAGAAAAAAAATCTTATTATTTCTGCCCCTTCTTAAACAAAATCAAT
>NW_023625034.1:0-3497 GCF_014905685.2 Nematolebias whitei
AATCATACTGTAATAATAATGATACTAATAATGATGATGATGGTGATAATGAATCTACATCTTAAGGACATGACAACAATGAACACAAAGACTGTCAGCATAATAAATTCAATCTTGCTTAAAACTTCCTTAAGATTTTTGTAACCGTTTATGTTTATTATTTGTATCATGATATAAAATCTCTCATAAACTTCACTTCCCAGAGCAGAGACTCCTGATGCGGCACATGATTTATAGTTATTAATATTTTTTCATTAACTTTATTTTGGGCAAAATGGAGACAGTTCACAGAAAGGAAGTGGCATGCAAGCCTGAATAAGCCCAAGTTTGCATTAACTTATTCTGATCAGAGTTGAACAATATTTCTCCAAACTGAGGTTGTTCAAATAGCCATCTACTACAGGTAAGATATTAATTCTTCATAGCCTTTCCTTAGGGGCCCATGTCTGATGAATTGTGTACATTTTATCACATTAAAACCACAAAAAAACTCAGTTGGACCTTTTGTGTTTTTTTATAGTGCAGATTAAACTAAAACAGGTAGCTTGAGACTTGTTATTATTACGCCTCATAGCAGGAAATTAATTAACATAATTTACGTGGTCTGACCAAGATGGCTGCAGCTCCGTCATTTCTCATCATTAGACGAACTAAGTTTTAAAAGTTTTGACACAAAGGTTGGCGGGTGAGATGCATTATTAAGCTTAAATTACTTTAATCTTCCCTCTCTGCCTGTTTTGTACCTTTCATCTCAGTGGACTCATCAAGTCCTGCAGCAGAGCTCAACTTTATGAGAATCAGCTGCTCGCAAGCAGCAAAACAAAACAAACCAAACATCTGCACCATTAGAAGCCTTTAGATCCTTCAGTCTGGTGTCAATAAAACTCCATCTCCCCGTCCTGATTGCTGACTCTTGAACTGAGTCATCTTCAGAGCCTGTCAGGCAGTTTGCTGCTGTCTCACTTCTGACCGGCCCGAGCCGTCTTCTCTCATCACATGTTCATAAAGAAAGTTGGTTCTGATGGATTTCTGCAGAATTATGGTAAATAGTAAATGGACTGAAACTCCTGTGCTCTCATTTACCCATTCATACAGCACTCTATTAGATCTATACAAAGATTAATCAGTCCTTTTTCACATTCATACACTGACGAGACACATCGGAGGCAATGAGGGGTTCAGTGTCTTGCCCAGGGACACTTCAGCATGTGACTGCTGGTGAAATCGAACCCCCAACTCTTGCATTAAAGGAGGACTGTTCTAACCACTCATCCACAGCTGCCTCTGCAATTATGAGTATGCTGTTTGCATTTGTGTGTAATATATGTGTTATACTGTGGAGGTACCCAGATGAACAGACTGAGAGGAAAACAGAACCAAACTCGAATGTCCAGGACTGTGGAGACAGAGGAGGAGGATTACTTCAGGATGAGGAGTCTGATCCAACAGGTGAATGATCAAGGTCTTTGAGATGCTTACAGTGAAAGGAGTAAGGACGGCTGGTGAGCAAGGCTGAGGGTTTTTCTCCTTCCAGGACGATGACCAGGCAGACTACAGAGGCAAGTGGTGGAAGGCGTGTGAAAGCAGCTGAGCACCAGGAATCACAGGTAAGTTTATCCTTCAGAGGTTTCTCCAGTACTTCAGATTACAGGACGAGATCCAGGACATCAAGACTCTGAAAACATGTAAACAAAAACAAGGTAAGTCTTCTAATTCTTTGAACACTATACAGGGCTGGAGGCATATGTACCGGCAGGTAGAACAATGCTCCAGCAATGACTGGAGCTCAACTGGAGCCTTAAGTAGTCCTGGCACCAATTAGGGAAAATGTTCTCAGCTGCGGCTGCTCATCAGCGCCGCCCCTGCCTTCAGGAACCTGGTGGAAAGAGGATGAAAAAACCCTACAATATGGAGGGAAATCATTTCCAGCAGTGTATTATTGGCTCACATGAGAAGAAGGAGAGCCTGATGGTTCCTGTAGAGGAGCTGCGTGTGTTTTGAAGCTCAGGTTTTTAATGGGGGGGGTGATTTTTTTTTTTTTTTTTTTGCTCGCTGTTGTTACTGTGAGGCGTGCGGACAGAAATAGCCGAACAATGCCTGCCGGCAGGAGGCTCACATCCATAATGACCCCGGCCTTGTGATTGAAGAGGCCCTTCTGAGAGGCAGAGCAGGTGGGAGTGTAGTTCCCCCCCCCCCACAGTGCACATGTACACCGCTGCCTCACGAGCTGCTCCAACACAGAAACGCTGCTGGTGTTTGTTCGGCTGCTGCTTCCTTTCATTTTCCCTCCTCACGGTTACACGCCGGACTCGACGCAAACACCAAGCGGCTAACATTACAGTTTTCTTTCTTTACTTCTCTGCTTCCTGTTTGACTCGGACTCAGAGGATGATCCTAATCACCAGCTTTAATGGCCGCTCAAGGTGAAGAGGCCATGACGTTTCACCACGTGTCTGTTTGCAACATCTGTCATGAACCACCGCACAGACTTTAATGAAACTCCAAGAAAGGAATCGTTGAATCAACATCTACAGCTGGTCACACTGTGGAGTCAGCTCCATTCAAAATGGCTGCCACAGCTAAACATCCTTGGAGAACACAAAAATGGTTATAATTCAATCAATTTTACAGATACTGAGCTCAGTTTTAATGATCTGAGAGACATCCACAACTTACAGTCCAAGTGCAAACAGATGAATCGTTATCCGTTTGTAAAACCTTATTAAATATTGTAGCCAGCTCTGGACGTCTGTTAGCAAAAATTTATCGTGAACCACCAATCAGATCCTAATAAAACTCTGAAAGTAATCATTAGGTGCACATTTACAGCTGATTACCTTTTGGAGTTGCCGTTAATTATAGATGTCTTTGAATGCCTCAAAGATTAATGAGAAGTTCACCAGCATGCACTTGTTCACGCCAACACGCCCTCACCAGATGAAAGCCTCCTCGGGGCCGTGCCAACTTTCTCCTCTGCGGTGAGTGAGAGCGAGAGTTCTGCTCTCAGCCCAGTGACGTTCTGAGACGACGACGGGAGGCAAATGACTGTTTGAGCCGACCTTCGTTCATATGTTTGAAGAAGCTGCAACGCTCCGAGACGAACGAGGGAAACGAGTTTCCTGTCGGCTTTAAGTGAAAATCTGGTAATCAGTTGTCTTTATGCAACCACCAGACGCAGATGACCGACGTGGCCGCTCGGCTCCTGCAGTTCCAGCTCTATGAATGTGTGTGTGTGGTTTTAACTTTCTGCATGGACCGTGATCTGCCGTGGCACTCTCAGTGTCTGAGCTTGAGCATGCGGTTTAGTGCACTGATTTATTCTGGAGTTTGTGTGATTAGAGAGATGTGTTCTTCGTGGAACCCGTCATATCTGTGGGTTTTGTGTCTGCTTTGTGGGATTATTGTTAGTTTCTGAGTCTGTTTTTTCCCATGTTTCCAGTTTACCCAGTGTTTATCCCCACATTTAGTCAGCTCCAGCTCCTCTCACCTGTTCCTCA
>NW_023625035.1:0-3497 GCF_014905685.2 Nematolebias whitei
AATCATACTGTAATAATAATGATACTAATAATGATGATGATGGTGATAATGAATCTACATCTTAAGGACATGACAACAATGAACACAAAGACTGTCAGCATAATAAATTCAATCTTGCTTAAAACTTCCTTAAGATTTTTGTAACCGTTTATGTTTATTATTTGTATCATGATATAAAATCTCTCATAAACTTCACTTCCCAGAGCAGAGACTCCTGATGCGGCACATGATTTATAGTTATTAATATTTTTTCATTAACTTTATTTTGGGCAAAATGGAGACAGTTCACAGGAAGGAAGTGGCATGCAAGCCTGAATAAGCCCAAGTTTGCATTAACTTATTCTGATCAGAGTTGAACAATATTTCTCCAAACTGAGGTTGTTCAAATAGCCATCTACTACAGGTAAGATATTAATTCTTCATAGCCTTTCCTTAGGGGCCCATGTCTGATGAATTGTGTACATTTTATCACATTAAAACCACAAAAAAACTCAGTTGGACCTTTTGTGTTTTTTTATAGTGCAGATTAAACTAAAACAGGTAGCTTGAGACTTGTTATTATTACGCCTCATAGCAGGAAATTAATTAACATAATTTACGTGGTCTGACCAAGATGGCTGCAGCTCCGTCATTTCTCATCATTAGACGAACTAAGTTTTAAAAGTTTTGACACAAAGGTTGGCGGGTGAGATGCATTATTAAGCTTAAATTACTTTAATCTTCCCTCTCTGCCTGTTTTGTACCTTTCATCTCAGTGGACTCATCAAGTCCTGCAGCAGAGCTCAACTTTATGAGAATCAGCTGCTCGCAAGCAGCAAAACAAAACAAACCAAACATCTGCACCATTAGAAGCCTTTAGATCCTTCAGTCTGGTGTCAATAAAACTCCATCTCCCCGTCCTGATTGCTGACTCTTGAACTGAGTCATCTTCAGAGCCTGTCAGGCAGTTTGCTGCTGTCTCACTTCTGACCGGCCCGAGCCGTCTTCTCTCATCACATGTTCATAAAGAAAGTTGGTTCTGATGGATTTCTGCAGAATTATGGTAAATAGTAAATGGACTGAAACTCCTGTGCTCTCATTTACCCATTCATACAGCACTCTATTAGATCTATACAAAGATTAATCAGTCCTTTTTCACATTCATACACTGACGGGACACATCGGAGGCAATGAGGGGTTCAGTGTCTTGCCCAGGGACACTTCAGCATGTGACTGCTGGTGAAATCGAACCCCCAACTCTTGCATTAAAGGATGACTGTTCTAACCACTCATCCACAGCTGCCTCTGCAATTATGAGCATGCTGTTTGAGTTTGTGTGTAATATATGTGTTATACTGTGGAGGTACCCAGATGAACAGACTGAGAGGAAAACAGAACCAAACTCGAATGTCCAGGACTGTGGAGACAGAGGAGGAGGATTACTTCAGGATGAGGAATCTGATCCAACAGGTGAATGATCAAGGTCTTTGAGATGCTTACAGTGAAAGGAGTAAGGACGGCTGGTGAGCAAGGCTGAAGGTTTTTCTCCTTCCAGGACGATGACCAGGCAGACTACAGAGGCAAGTGGTGGAAGGCGTGTGAAAGCAGCTGAGCACCAGGAATCACAGGTAAGTTTATCCTTCAGAGGTTTCTCCAATACTTCAGATTACAGGACGAGATCCAGGACATCAAGACTCTGAAAACATGTAAACAAAAACAAGGTAAGTCTTCTAATTCTTTGAACACTATACAGGGCTGGAGGCATATGTACCGGCAGGTAGAACAATGCTCCAACAATGACTGGAGCTCAACTGGAGCCTTAAGTAGTCCTGGCACCAATTAGGGAAAATGGTCTCAGCTGCGGCTGCTCATCAGCGCCGCCCCTGCCTTCAGGAACCTGGTGGAAAGAGGATGAAAAAACCCTACAATATGGAGGGAAATCATTTCCAGCAGTGTATTATTGGCTCACATGAGAAGAAGGAGAGCCTGATGGTTCCTGTAGAGGAGCTGCGTGTGTTTTGAAGCTCAGGTTTTTAATGGGGGGGGTGATTTTTTTATTTTTTTTTTTGCTCGCTGTTGTTACTGTGAGGCGTGCGGACAGAAATAGCCGAACAATGCCTGCCGGCAGGAGGCTCACATCCATAATGACCCCGGCCTTGTGATTGAAGAGGCCCTTCTGAGAGGCAGAGCAGGTGGGAGTGTAGTTCCCCCCCCCCCACAGTGCACATGTACACCGCTGCCTCACGAGCTGCTCCAACACAGAAACGCTGCTGGTGTTTGTTCGGCTGCTGCTTCCTTTCATTTTCCCTCCTCACGGTTACACGCCGGACTCGACGCAAACACCGAGCGGCTAACATTACAGTTTTCTTTCTTTACTTCTCTGCTTCCTGTTTGACTCGGACTCAGAGGATGATCCTAATCACCAGCTTTAATGGCCGCTCAAGGTGAAGAGGCCATGACGTTTCACCACGTGTCTGTTTGCAACATCTGTCATGAACCACCGCACAGACTTTAATGAAACTCCAAGAAAGGAATCGTTGAATCAACTTCTACAGCTGGTCACACTGTGGAGTCAGCTCCATTCAAAATGGCTGCCACAGCTAAACATCCTTGGAGAACACAAAAATGGTTATAATTCAATCAATTTTACAGATACTGAGCTCAGTTTTAATGATCTGAGAGACATCCACAACTTACAGTCCAAGTGCAAACAGATGAATCGTTATCCGTTTGTAAAACCTTATTAAATATTGTAGCCAGCTCTGGACGTCTGTTAGCAAAAATTTATCGTGAACCACCAATCAGATCCTAATAAAACTCTGAAAGTAATCATTAGGTGCACATTTACAGCTGATTACCTTTTGGAGTTGCTGTTAATTATAGATGTCTTTGAATGCCTCAAAGATTAATGAGAAGTTCACCAGCATGCACTTGTTCACGCCAACACGCCCTCACCAGATGAAAGCCTCCTCGGGGCCGTGCCAACTTTCTCCTCTGCGGTGAGTGAGAGCGAGAGTTCTGCTCTCAGCCCAGTGACGTTCTGAGACGACGACGGGAGGCAAATGACTGTTTGAGCCGACCTTCGTTCATATGTTTGAAGAAGCTGCAACGCTCCGAGACGAACGAGGGAAACGAGTTTCCTGTCGGCTTTAAGTGAAAATCTGGTAATCAGTTGTCTTTATGCAACCACCAGACGCAGATGACCGACGTGGCCGCTCGGCTCCTGCAGTTCCAGCTCTATGAATGTGTGTGTGTGGTTTTAACTTTCTGCATGGACCGTGATCTGCCGTGGCACTCTCAGTGTCTGAGCTTGAGCATGCGGTTTAGTGCACTGATTTATTCTGGAGTTTGTGTGATTAGAGAGATGTGTTCTTCGTGGAACCCGTCATATCTGTGGGTTTTGTGTCTGCTTTGTGGGATTATTGTTAGTTTCTGAGTCTGTTTTTTCCCATGTTTCCAGTTTACCCAGTGTTTATCCCCACATTTAGTCAGCTCCAGCTCCTCTCACCTGTTCCTCA
>NW_023625036.1:0-3495 GCF_014905685.2 Nematolebias whitei
CACACACAGAGAAATGAAGCCTCACATCTTTTCCACCAGTTTAAGAAAAAAAACATCTCCCTCCAGATAAAGAAGCTGAATTAGGTGGTGATGCCTGAAACATTAAAAAGGAAAGAAGATTCTGTGAATGAATCTCTCAAAACAATTGTAGCTAATTTTGTTATTTAGCGTTGTTAAACCCAGTGGCTACCCAAACATTTTGGCGTCTAAACAGAATTCTGACCAAATTAGGGCTAAAACCTGTCTTCTTCCCTTTCTGGTCACGGGTATCACTGGTGCCGTATCCAGCAGTCACTGTGTGAGAGATTCATTCAACCTTTATTTATACAGGTTAATCCCACTGAGCCTCGGGGACTCATTTACAAAAGAGACCTGAATTTTTAACAAGGATTGATGACAACAGTGGACAACGACAACAAAAGACAATCATAAAGGATGCATACAAATTTATTTTTTTTAACAAGTGAAAATAAAATGTTAATTAGAAGGAAAAGCAGCAAAAAAAAATGCTACTAGATTATAAGGCGGTGTAGAAAACTAAAAACGGGCGCATGTCTGCATTGGTTTTCCCAGGAACTTAGCAGATGTTTAAAGCCACTTAGAGAGGTCAAGGTCGAGAGCTTCAGATCTTTTTACAAGATATTCCAGGAAACAGGAGCAGAGTAGGAGAAGGCCCTTTTGCCTAGTTCATTCCGCTCTGAGGGAACACTGCAGGTAATAATGTCCTGAGAGCGCACGCTGTAGCTGTACTCACGCAGAGATATGTAGGAGGAGATGTATGAAGGCAGCAGACCAAGAAGATTTAAAGATGAAAATGTACCAGTGGGGAGTATGTGTGAAGTCAATTATGTCCAGTTAACCAGTGAATACAGGGTGTAATGGTGGGTACGGTAATTACAGCCAGTTATGAATCTTAGCACACTATGATAGACAGCATCCAACATCTTCAGAGTGCTTGTAGGAGCGTTCATATAAATAATGTCACCATAGTCAATGGAGGGAAGGAAAGTCGCAGTTACAAGGCGTTTCCTAGCATTCAGAGTTAGACAGGATCTATTTCTGACAAAGAAACCCAGTTTAACGTTCAGTTTCCTTATTAGGTTTTCCATGTTAAGCTTAAGAAGAGATGTGAGTCGACCAAGATACCCAGATATTTATAGGAATCGACAAACTCAGTAGGGACACCATTTGAGTATAAGATCAGAAGAACTGCTGGGACTGACTTCTTGTTTGAAAAAAGTATCTCTTTGGTTTTGTCGGCATTTAGGACAAATTTGAGATGGAGCAAGTCTGACTGAATGATGTCAAAGGCGGACTGCAAAAGCTGTAAAGCCTTAGCAACTGTTTTAGCTCAACAATAAACAACTGTGTCATCAGCATAGAAATGTAAGGATGCATCAGGGATGCTCTGACCTACATTACTTACATAGATTGTAAAGAGGGTGGGTCCTAAGACTGAGCCTTGTGGTACACTATTGTTGACTGTTAATAACTGGAGGAAGTACCACTATGTTGAACACATTGCCTCCGATCTGAATGATAGTTAAAGAACCAAACAATGGTATGTTCTGAGAAATCAATGTCTGAGAGCTTTTGACACAAGATGTCATGGTCCACTGTGTCAAAAGCTTTAGACAGGTCTAAGAAAAGTCAGTCCATCCATCCATCATCCAATGCTTCAACAATGTCAAGAGGTAGGGACACTCTGGACTGAGTGTAAGTCCATCACAGGGACACATATAGAGACAAATGACCGTGCACACCTAGGGACTATTTAGAGTTACCAATCAGCCTAGCATGCATGTTTTAGTCTGTGGGAGGAAACTGGAGTACCTGAAGAAAACCCAGCATGCACGGAGAGAACATGCAAACTCCACCCAGAAAGAGCTCCACGGTTGGGAATCAATCCGATGATCTTCTTGCTGAGAGGTGGCAGCTCTACCAGCTGAGCCACTGTTGCCACAATAAAGACAAAGTTTCTAAAAATGTTCATCTGAAAACTCTTTGTAAAAATAGCTTTTTCCCCCTTCAAAAACAGTTTGCGTGTGTTTAAACAGAGCATATGTGGCAGTAAAAGGTCATTAAAAATGTTAAAAAGGATTGTGCCTAAGTCAGTGTAACCTACATTGTTGGTGTAAATCACAGCTTAAATCCTCAAAGGTCACATTTTTATGGAGTTAAGTACAGTGAGGAGAAAACCTCCAGTTTGCCCTGAAATAAATAGTTTCAGATGGGGCACCCATGGGCCTCAGCCAGCTGACACACAAACATTCTCCCATCACCAACTGGTTCAGTGTGTATGATCTACATCTGCATGTTTCTGAGCCTGGCAGTCAGATTTAATACTCTTATCCATCCCAGAGGTCCTGCCTTTGTCTGGTCCTCAAATGGAGGTTAAGTCTCCGCAGTGCAGGCTGTACTGGATGAGCTTAATCAAACCATTAGGGTCCTGAGCTCCGAGGAGCATCTTACCACCTCCTACAGAGATCTGCTTTAAGACTTGGTGGCAGTGGCAAGCACTCAAACCTCTGGATTAGATAAGCTCTCAGCGACTAAGCGGCGTCGCTCTTCCCGCGTCCTCTCGTCTCTGTCAGACTTTATCTGTCTGTGTGACTAAAAGCACTTCCTTTAGAGGCGTTTTAAAATAGTCTTAGGGCAAAGCAAACAAGTGCAGGATGAAAATGTTTCTCAACGACTAATTGCACCAAAGTATTTGCTTCCCAAGCTTAAATTAAATGCTTCTAACTGATAGAAGCTGATAAATAAGAACGACAGTAGTCCCTCGCTACTTGGCGGTTCGACTTTTGCGGTTTTTCGATGTTTGCCCTATCTATGCCCCATCTATCGTTTTTACCTGCTTCTTGTCAACTTTAATATTAATCATGTGATTGGGACAGTACAAAATAAAAAGTTAACGAAAAATATAATTCGGTCAGGCACCACCATTTTGTTGGTTGTTTTTCCAATAAGTCCATACTGTAAGGGCAGTCAAAAAACTACACTACCCAGAAGTCAACCGTGCTTCCGGACACTGCTTTCTTGTAGTTTTCTTTCAATAAACCTGGTGAAATAAATGTTAAATAAAATAAATAAATAAATATAAGCCTATACTGTATCGCCAGTCAAAAGAACTACACTACCCAGAAGCCAACAGTGCTTCCAAACACTGCTTTCTTTCGAAATGGAGGGAAAGTTTTGCAACGCAAATCTATGCCATCTATTAAGCTCACAAATCTGGCAGGAAAATTGCAAATAATCCTGAAGCTTCCTGAAGCTCAATTATCCACACACATGTCAACCTGGACGTGGCGGTGGTCATCGCTGCAGGGTAGGTCTTCAGAACTGGAACTGAGCTGCTGTTTTGCAGAGCTGGTGAGTAAAATGTTGCAGTACTGTACAATACAATATATATGTTGTTAAAATTACACAGGTTTAAGGGTTTAGAACATTGTAAGAGTGTGAGAAGGGTTTATAGAGCCTTAATAAATATATATA
>NW_023625037.1:0-3495 GCF_014905685.2 Nematolebias whitei
AATAAAACCAATATCGAACCAGAACCAATGCAGTTGGGCCACACTCGTCTGTCCGCCGAGGAGAAACAGAGGAGGAGAAGACACAGGGCTTGCATTTATTGTGGCAAACAAGGACATTTCATTGCTCAATGCCCGTTGTTGGGAAACGACCCATCTCACCAATAAGGCAGGAGATATTGGTGAGAACTACAACTTCTTCTTCTCCTGTTTCTCGTCTGGAGATCAACACTACCATCATCGTGGGTCTTGAAAAGAAGTCTGTTGCCGCCCTGGTGGATTCCGGAGCAGAACAGAACCTCATCAGCCAAGACCTAGTGGATCTCCTATCCATCCCCACTCAGACCCTTTCTACGCCATTATCTATGGAGGGCCTCACTGGACAAAGACTCGCCTCCATCCACACGAAGACCGGGCCCCTGCACCTCATGATCTCCGGGAACCATCACGAATATTGTGAGTTTTTTGTTTTTCAGTCTCATGTATCTCAGCTCATTTTAGGTTTTCCCTGGCTTAACAAACATAACCCAGTCATAAATTGGAAATTAAAGAGAATAGAACAATGGAGCCCACAATGTCTCATGAACTGTCTAAGAACTGCAATTCCTTCTACATTAAAACGCAATAATGTTTCTGAGTCTATTGATTTATCGAAGATCCCTAAGATGTACCATGATTTAGCTCCCGTGTTTAGTAAGCTAAAGGCCTCATCTTTACCTGCACATCGACCTTATGACTGTGCTATCGAGCTGTTACCAGGGGCACCTCTTCCTTCTAGTCGCCTATATAATCTTTCTGGTCCTGAACGAGACTCCATGCAGGAGTACATTTCTGAATCATTAGACTCGGGTATAATTCGCCCCTCTACTTCTCCGGTTGGAGCAGGGTTCTTCTTCGTAGCTAAGAAGGATAAGACTTTGCGCCCTTGCATCGACTACAGAGGGCTAAATCAGATTACAGTAAAGAACAAGTATCCGCTACCCCTCATCGACTCCATCCATGAGCAGTTGCACCACGCTAAAATATTCTCAAAATTAGATCTCCGTAACGCCTATCATCTCGTTCGTATAAAGGAGGGTGATGAGTGGAAAACGGCATTTAAGACCCCCTTAGGGCATTTTGAAAACCTCGTAATGCCTTTTGGCCTCACTAACGCCCCCGCAATATTTCAGGCCTTAGTTAATGACGTTCTGAGAGACTTTTTGAACAAGTTCCTTTTTGTATATTTGAACGACATTCTTATATACTCACAAGATGAGGAACAACATGTTCATCACGTCAGAACTGTACTCCAACGTCTCTACGAAAACCAACTTTACGTCAAAGCAGAAAAATGTGAATTCCATGCAAAGTCTGTTCCATTTTTGGGTTTCATTTTTGAAGGGGGACAATACCGCACGGATCCTGAAAAGACTAAGGCAGTGGTGGAATGGCCAACACCGGAAACTAGGAAACAACTTCAACGATTCCTGGGCTTCGCCAATTTCTACCGCCGCTTTATTAAGAACTATAGCAGGATCGCTGCCCCCCTCACGCAATTAACATCTACACTTCGGACTTTTAAGTGGACTCAGGAGGCAGACAAGGCTTTTGGTGAGCTCAAAACCCTTTTTTCATCTACTCCTGTATTGTGTCACCCAGATCCCAAGAAACAATTCATCCTGGAGGTGGATGCATCCGACACTGGAGTAGGAGCAGTCCTGTCGCAGAGAGCGTCTCCTGATAACAAGGTACATCCCTGTGCGTTTTTCTCTCGGCGCCTTTCCCCTGCAGAGAAGAACTACGACGTGGGGAACCGTGAGCTTCTGGCCGTGAAACTGGCCTTAGAAGAATGGAGACATTGGCTGGAGGGTACGGACACTCCATTTCTCATTTGGACGGACCACAAAAACCTCACGTACCTTCGTGATGCCAGACGACTGAACCCAAGACAGGCAAGATGGTCTTTATTTTTTACAAGATTCAATTTTACATTGACTTTCAGACCCGGCTCCAAAAACATGAAGCCCGACGCTCTCTCACGACAGTTTTCACCACCGGAGGACACCACACAGGAACCGAACGTACTACCATCATCCTGTGTGGTTGGCACTCTTACCTGGTCCATCGAACAGGATATCCTGGAGGCTCAGAGGTCAGACCCTGACCCAGGGACAGGCCCCGCTGGTACTATGTTCGTTCCGGCTAGTATCACAGCTAAGGTCCTCGACTGGCTTCACACACACAAGTTCTCATGTCACCCGGGTCTTACGCGTATGATTTCCTTAACAAAGAGACACTTCTGGTGGCCTTCCTTAAATGCTGACATTAAGAGTTATGTTGCCGCTTGCCCCACTTGTGCCAGAAATAAGACTGGTAACTGGCCACCTGCTGGTAAGCTGCTGCCTCTGCCCACTCCTAGTTGTCCATGGTCACACATCTCTCTTGATTTTGTTACTGGTCTACCCCCTTCTGATGGCAACACCGTTATCCTCACTGTGATTGACAGGTTCTCGAAGGCAGCTCATTTTGTTCCCCTACCGAAACTTCCTTCGGCGTTCGAGACAGCCCAACTGTTGGTCCAACATGTCTTCAGGGTTCACGGCATTCCATCCGATGTGGTTTCTGACAGAGGTCCCCAGTTCATATCCCAGGTATGGAAGTCTTTTTGTACTTCTCTAGGGGCCTCTGTCAGCTTGACATCTGGGTACCATCCCCAATCCAACGGGCAAGCCGAACGGACCAACCAGGAACTGGAGACTGCTCTTCGATGTGTTGTGGAGGACAATCCATCCTCTTGGAGCCAACATCTGGTATGGATTGAGTATGCTCACAACACTCATACATCGTCCGCTACTGGTATGTCTCCTTTCGAAGCCTCTCTAGGTTACACCCCTCCTCTGTTTCCGAGTCAAGAAGGGGATATTGCGGTCCCGTCCGTCCAACACCATTTTCGACGTTGTCGTCGGGTTTGGTGCCAGACCAAACTCGCCCTGCTTCGCACAGCCACGCAGAACAAGGACTTTGCAGACCGTCATCGCTCTGCAGCCCCATCCTACAGGGTTGGACAAAGGGTCTGGCTTTCCACGTGCCATATTCAACTGTGGGACACCCCACGTAAGTTGGCCCCCCGTTTCATTGGACCATTCCCCATCATCCGCATCATTAATCCCACAGCTGTCAGACTCCAGCTACCGTCGTCCATGAAGATTCCTCCCACCTTCCACGTGTCCCAACTCAAGCCGGTTACAGACAGCCCTCTGTGCCCTCCGGCCGACCTCCCTCCACCCCCCCGTCTCATCGATAATCACCCTGCCTTCACGGTCCGCCGTATCCTGGACGTACGGCGCCGTGGGCGGGGTTTCCAATATCTGGTCGACTGGGAAGGTTATGGGCCAGAAGAACGTTCATGTATCCCTCGATCCTTCATCTTGGACGCCAGTCTCATCACTTCATTCTTCAGAGCACACCCCGAGAAACGTCTAAGGTCGCCAAGAGGCGATTCTTGAGGGGGGGGGG
>NW_023625038.1:0-3495 GCF_014905685.2 Nematolebias whitei
AAAAAGGAACAGATCTCTCTTGTACTAAGGTACTACTACAATGGAGCTATCCAGGAAAGTTTTCTACATTTTGAGTCTGCAGAGAAGCTTGATGCAGCAGGGCTTAGTGAGAAAATAATCCACATACTGGAAAAACATTGTCTGGAGTACAAAACAAATCTTGTAGGCCAAGCTTATGATGGTGCCTCTGTTATGAGCGGTAAGCATTCTGGGGTACATGTGAGGATCAAAGAGGATGCAAAATACGCTTTTTACATCCATTGCACTGCCCACTGTCTAAATCTAGTTTTAGTAGATACAGTCAAAGCTGTCCCAGAGGTAGAGGAGTTTTTCTACTTACTAGAAAAACTGTATGTGTTCACATCTGGATCAGCTGTCCATCCTAAATGGCTAGCTATACAAAGAGAGATGTACGAAGGTGCACCAAGAGAGCTCCAGCGTTTAAGTGACACTCGTTGGGCATGTCGATTTATAGCTCTGCGTAACATCATGGATAGACTGCCTGCCCTTAAGCGACTACTGCAAGAAATTGCTCGAGAACATAATGGTGAAAGATCTGTTCAGGCAAGAGGTCTGCTGGCACAGATAAATCTTGAATTTATAGTGCACCTTGTTACACTCCGTAAAGTGTTTGGAGAAACAAAACTTCTGTCTGATATGCTACAGTCTTCAACACTTGACATTTCAAAAGCTGTGGATTTAGTTGAAGCTTTAGTTCAGACATTGAGAGATTTCAGGCAGGAGTCATTTTTTTGATCATGTGTGGGATGAAGTGTTGAATATTTTTGGGCAGTGTGATTCAACACCACCAGCTGCAAAACGCCAAAAAACACTAAGCTCTAAACTCAGCGAGCACTGTGTACTGACCACTGTTGGGCAGAGAGAGTCAGAACAAGATAAAGACAGGTTTCGTACAAACTTTTTCTACCCTGTCATTGATCTAATGCTCAGTGAGCTTGAAAGACGATTTTCTAGGAGAAACTGTGATATGATGAACAGCATCCATGCTCTAAATCCCCAAAAAGATGCATTCCTGAAAGAGACTGCTCTGTTTTCATTTGCTCAGTTATATGATTCAAGTATTGATGACCTGGGGCATGAACTACATCAGTTCAGAAGGATTTTAGACAGAAAAATTCAGACTGGGATGCAGAGACCCACTAGTACAGTAGAGCTAGTACAGTTCATCGAGCCATATAAAGAAGTGTTTTTAGAGCTCTACAGACTCTGTAAAATAGCAGTTGCGATCCCAGTGAGTACTGCATCTTGTGAACGGAGTTTTTCTACCTTAAAGCTTGTGAAAACATACCTCAGATCCACCATGAACGATGAGAGACTAAGCAATCTGGGTGTACTGAGCATTGAGTCGAGGAGGGCAAAGTCATTGAATCTTGACTCATTTGTTGATCGGTTTGCCAGAAATCATCAAAATCGCAGAATACAGTTGCTGTGATAGTAGGGCAGCCAATGTTGTTATATAATTTTGGACTGAGAAACTGAACCAAGACTTCACTTAACAGTTATTTTCATTATCATTTTATTTGCTTATTAATATATTTTCTTCAGTCAATACAAATACTGTCTGGAAAATGTTTTTATATTTTTCTCATTTGATTTTTTTTAACCATTTTCTTTGGTTGCAATGGTTAATCACTGCTTTAAAAAAACAAAAGAGTCAAGTAAGATTTCGAATCTGTCTTTTTCTCTGAGATGAACGTGCCCCTCTGACAAAACCTCTGGCCCCAGCTAGGCCCCACCAGTACAACTGGTCTAGAACCGCCACTGCTACCTTGTGTAAATACATTTACACTTGAAATATTCACCCTAAATATCTCATTAGAGTCAGGATGGAAGTACAGCAATAAATAAATGCGTCAGTCTGTTGCTGCTTCTATCGTTAACAAACGTGCATCAAGTCCTGCGTGTTTTTTTTTTTTTCTTTCTTTCTTTCTCACACAAGCTACCCTGCCAGGTAGATGTAGTGTAACGTTATGTTAGCAAAAATATGCCTCATTTTACATGACTAACATGACAGATTATCATACATTTAGGTTCACGTATTTTGCAAAGAGAGCATAAATGATACCTGTTCCCAGCTGCGGACGAGTTTGATTCATACAGCGGGAGTTTTCAGATGCTGCAACATCGATGACGTGCTGTTGTGGAATGAGAGTTCGGCTTTGCAGTGGATGCATTGCGCTGTTATATTTTTCTGTTTAATTTAAAATGTTCCCAAACTTTGGATAGTTTCTGTCGTTTTCTGGGCTGTTCTCCGTTTCCCTCCATAGCTGTAAACATATGCGCGCGCGACAGGCAGAAGCGCTAGCGGAAGTGCTAGCGTTGTGTAACACAAAAACCGTCCGGCTAGAAAAATGAAAGTGAACAGTTTAACGAAGCCTCGAGGCAGATAAATTTGCCTCGAGGATTTTTTGTAATCGAGGTCCTCGAATGATTCGAGGAATCGTTTCAGCCCTAGAGGCTACCACTGGCTCGGTCTGCAGAAACACGTTCATTCTTGGCTGCAAGTCACGTGAACTTCAGAGTGATTCCACGAGCTGCAGTATTAATTCAGAAAACCTTCTTCGAGGATGTAGTGAACTAAGCCTCAGGTCAAAACCTGATCCTGGGACAGGAACTGTTATTTCATTGATTTCAGTCCAGAAATACAAATTAAGCTCGTCCAGAGACTTTCTAAGTGTGTCCTGCACTAATCAATTGAAAGAACACTCTCTTTTTATTATCATTACTATTTTACAATATCTTGATAATCAAAGTGTGTTTAGTTCAAACCATTTTAAATGTTGAAGTGAACTACTCACTTTAAATCAACTGTGAAACAGTATTAATGATTTTTAATCCTCATTCAAAGTAGAAATCAAGTTAGATGTCTGTTACAAAGTAATTATGCATTTTTTTGATCTTCTGTCTGAAATGAGCAAGTTGTGATGTAGGTCAAAAGTCAGAGAACGGTCAAAAACATGTTTATCGGAACGAAATGTCATGTTTAACTCTCTCAGATAGATAGAAGGAAACTGGCTCCTGTCTGTCTGTCTGTTTCAAAACATCTTTCTGTTATATTTTTAAACATCTACGCTGTCTCCTTGACTTGTAGTAACCTCTTACGTCACTAAAACCACACCACTGTTGGTTCTTTCAACCAATCAGGAAGTTCCCAAAACGGGACTGTGAAAAAAATTAATAAACTAACATGTATTGTTTAAATATCATTTAATCCATGTTCATTCTGCAGACTTTCAAAGTTGGTGTGTATGTGAACTCTGGTAAACTCTTGTAAATGTGAACTTTTGTCCTCTGCTCAGCAAACGTCCTTGTATTTCACCACCTGCAGAGAGGCAAAGATACAGAACTTTTATCTAAACGGCTGAGGACGCTTTTCGTATCAATATGTTTTTCTTTTTCAGAGATTCTAGCCACATGAACAAAAGACTGTTACAAATCTAATTAAAAAATACCAGCTCCACAAATGTTTATCAG
>NW_023625039.1:0-3495 GCF_014905685.2 Nematolebias whitei
TGGCTAAGATACAGAGCGACAAGCTCTACAAGAAGGACTACCACAAGGCCAAGCTGAAGTATCACACTCCAGTGGACATGCTGAGTGTTACTCACGCCAAACACGCATCAGCAGTGCAGACCTACAAGGGCTACAAGCAGCATCATCACAACTACTGTCTCCTCCCTGATGCAATGGGTCTCCAACTGGCCCGCAACATGAACTTCAATTCCAGTGACGTAAGTTTAAAAGAAATTTGTGACATGAAGTCTGTAAAAGCTTCATGATGAGTTAGTTATTATTAATCTAACATTTATTTTGGGGGTTTCTTACAGTTCAATTATAAAATGGATTACGAGACCTGTGTGAAGGGAATCGGCTGGGTCCCCATTGGTTCGCTGGATGTGGAAAAAGCCAAGGCGGCAGCAGCAGCTCTGAATGAGAAAAAGTACCGGCAGCACCCTTCAACCATCAAATTCACCAGCACTCCTGACTCCATGAGCATGGAGCTGGCTAAGACCAATGCCAAGATACTGAATGTGGTGAGGAGAGGAAAAATATTGTTTTAGGGTTTAACTTAAAAATATGGGCATAAATCAATTTCTTTATTCCAATTATGCAGAAAGATTATAAAGCCAGTGGAGAGAAGTTCATGCACACCTATCACCTCCCACCTGATGTCCCAGAATTGATGCAAGCCAGATACAATGCTGTCAACATCAGCCAGGTCAGCTGAAAAGTTTTAATATGTATAGACAGTATTAAAAGAGACCAAAATTAAAGTGGTAGTGTATTTGTAAAACAACCGACTGTGTTTTTATCCAGAATTACTACACCTACGCTCACCGCCAAGATCTGCTGAAGGGACATCACGTGAAGGAAGACTCTATACCCGTTGTTGCTGCAAAGTCTTCAAGAGACATTGCCAGTAATGTAAGTTGGGATTGTACTAATGTTATTCAGATAATACTTTTAAAAATAATGTTATTCCTCTCTTTTCCTTTAAACAGTACAAGTATAAGCTGGCCTACGAGAAGGCAAAGGGCCACCATGTTGGTACCCGCAGCCTGCAGGACGATCCCCTCCTGGTCCACTACATGCAGGTGGCTAAGATACAGAGCGACAAGCTCTACAAGAAGGACTACCACAAGGCCAAGCTGAAGTATCACACTCCAGTGGACATGCTGAGTGTGGTCCAAGCCAAGCAGGCCTCGACTGTTCAGACGATGACGGGATACAGGAAGGTCCCCCACAGCTTCCTCCTGCTTCCTGACAACATGCACCTGCAGCGATGCCGCAACATGATGGAGATTCAGAGCGATGTACGCCTTCACTTTTCTTCTATTTGTTGCTGATATTCAGTGTTAGCAGACTATTTAACGTGTGCTTTTTCGTGTTTATTCTTTCTCTGTACTGACAGAATGTGTACAAGTCTGACTACAACAATTACTGCAAGGGTATAGGCTGGGTTCCTATTGGTTCTTTGGACGTGGAGAAAGCCAAAGCTGCCAAAGCTGCGTTCGATAACAGGGGCTACCGCCAGCATCCCAGTTCTTTTAAATTTACAAGCAAGACTGATGCCATGAACATGGCTCTGGCTTTGACCAACACAAAGCAAATGGACCACGTAAGAGCGCCTCCTCTTTGCAAAACATTCAGTAACATTTTTATTTGTTTCAAAGGAAATTTAAATAATAAATAAGTTATAAGAAAACACGCTTTTTGCATATGTTCTTTAATTAAATCTTATTTTTCTTCCATCTAGACTGCATACAAAGCCTCTGGTGAAAAATTCATGCACACCTATCATCTGCCTGCTGACAGCCCAGAGTTCCTTCAGGCTAAGTTCAACGCCCAGACCGTTAGCGAGGTTAGACCCCTAAAGATTTTATTTCATGTGCAAATTTGACAACAGATACTCAGCAATTTGCAATGCCAAGAATTCCAAACATTCATGGGAATATTATTTGGAAAACCGTGGGTTTATACTTTTTTTTCCAGAGTCACTACAAGCACAAGTGGGTGGAGGATATTGCCAAAGGATATGACATGAAGGCCGATGCTATTTCTATTCTGCATGCTAAACATGGCAGGCACATTGCCAGCAACGTATGTATTGAACGTTCTTTATAAATAATTATTGAACAACACTGCTTTCTTCTTTTTATCACCTACACATAACCTTTGTGTTTTCCCTTGCCCTTTAGGTCCAATATAAGAAAGAATATGAGAAGGCAAGAGGCCACCATGTTGGTACCCGCAGCCTGCAGGACGATCCCCTCCTGGTCCACTACATGCAGGTGGCTAAGATACAGAGCGACAAGCTCTACAAGAAGGACTACCACAAGGCCAAGCTGAAGTATCACACTCCAGTGGACATGCTGAGTGTGGTCCAAGCCAAGCAGGCCTCGACTGTTCAGACGATGACGGGATACAGGAAGGTCCCCCACAGCTTCCTCCTGCTTCCTGACAACATGCACCTGCAGCGATGCCGCAACATGATGGAGATTCAGAGCGATGTACGCCTTCACTTTTTACCTATATATTAGATAAATTGTATTGTATTGGATATTGTTTATAGATATTGTATTAGGTAATTAACTAATTAATCATAACTTTGAATTGATTTGTGTTGCTATCTCATGTTCTCATGTTGTAGGTTAATTACAAGTCTGAATGGAACAGTGACATCAGAGGTATTGGATGGGTACCTATCGGGTCACTTGGAGTTGAAACAGCTAAAGTTGGTGGTGAAATTCAGAGTGACAGGAAGTATCGCACGCATCCATCCAGTTTCAAGTTCAGCAAACTGATGGACTCCATGGACTTGGTTCTGTCTACTGCCAACAACCAGATCATGAACAAGGTATAACACATTTCAAAGTAGGATGACAAAACATAAACCTTTGCTCTTATGTGTGATTATATTTTTCTTCTGATTTCTTTTCCACAGAAAGCTTATACTGCAGCTTGGGAAAAAGACAAATTGAAAACCCACGTCATGCCAGACTCTCCTGAGATTCTCCTGGCCAAGGCGAATGCTCTAACCATGAGCAATGTAAGGCACTCTTTTACGTTGCAAGTGTAAATTAAAGATTTAGCTTTTTATGGCAGAAAATATATGACGCGTATGAGGAACACCATGTCCTTTCTGTCTGCATCTAGAGAATAGAAGTTTATAAAATATATTTTGTGTTATTTTTTACAGAAACTTTACAAGGCTGGTGTGGTGGAGATGGCCAATAAGGGCTACAACTTGAAAGCAGATGCCATTCCCATTATAGCTGCCAAATCTGGTACTACTATTGCCAGCAATGTAAGTCATGCACGTATTTTGTTTGTCTTGTATGGAAGAATGTAGATTCGACAACCAACCATTTATCTATCGTTGCAGTACAAGTACAAGTTGGCTTACGAGAAGGCGAGAGGCCACCATGTTGGTTTCCGCAGCCTGCAGGACGATCCCCTTCTGGTCCACTACATGCAGGTGGCTAAGATACAGAGCGACAAGCTCTA
>NW_023625040.1:0-3494 GCF_014905685.2 Nematolebias whitei
AATTATATGTTAAAATAATGACTGCATTTAACTAATCCACTGTTTATACTTGTGAATCTGTGACTTTGTGACTTTGTGACTTTGTAACTTTGTGACTTTCTTTGCTTATTAAATATTCGTAAACTTGAAGGTGCGTTTGTCGTATTCTGAGTGCGTGTCTTGACTCCTCCTGCAGGATGAACGGTAACAACAGAGCTCGGGTGGAGAAATAAGAGAAAAAACACAACAAAATGGAGGTTCCACCGAGATTTGAAAAACAGTTACCGAGTCCTTCACACTGATCTACGGCGCGCCATAAAGAAAAGGTAAGCAGAGCCTGTTGATTACGAAATCTGTAAATTGGGCTTACTATAGGCAAATTTGCTCAGTGTGTGTGACTCCCAAATAAATAGTTTTAAATAGAGAAGTTTACGTCGACTGTAAGAATAAGATAAAAGTAAGATAACGTAATAAAACCAGTCCCAGATAAATCACGCAATAGTCGAGCCAACCAGAGTCCGACGGGGCTCTGGACCAGAGGGGGTGGGGTTGTAGGATAAATCATTTATTCGCCGTCATCCCTGTAACTCTGAGACTAAGTTGAACTGTAAACTTGTTAGGTTGGTGGCTAACTGAAAACAGTGTTAATTTAAACTTACTTAAAAATTGGAAGTTCATTAAGTAAGTGCGGGACTGGGTGGAATAGTAATTAATTAAATACGACGCACGCACCGAATAGATTAAAATAAAATCAGCACTAATAATTAGATTTGTTGAATAAAATAACTTATGATCTGTGGTGAGTATAAGAAGTCACAGGTTCACAACTAATTGCTGTCTTCTAAGATATTAAAAGGGAAGTCAACACATTTTGTTATAAAAAAAAAACAACAACAGTTTTAAGGGTGACCATTGTGATATTTCTGGCGTCTGTGACTCGCGTGAATGTTGAAATAAGTGGTCAGTATCTTGTTTGTTTATTTTGTTGTTTGTGTCTTTGTCAAATATAAGACCACAGTATGAATGTGTAAAAAAAAAGTTCCAGAGTCTAAAAAAGTTCCAGAATTTTCCAGTGACAATAAAACAAAGAAGTGTGGTGTGTGTCAAAATTTCCTGTGAGAATGGACACAGAGGCGCAGCGTGTCATGTTACAAAAGTGCGAGCAGGAAAGTTTTAAACCGGTAAAGGAGCAAGTTGAAGTTGTGGGACAAGCACTAGCGATGTTGGAATATAATAAAAAGCTAAAAAAAAAAGCTCTCGTGCAAAAATTACAAAAAATAGAAAATAATGCTCAAGAGGGACAGGATGTGATATCTTTAATGTGGGAAAAGATTAAAGAATGCTCGAGAGATGAGGATAAGTTTGACAAGCAAAAAAGAGAGGCAAACGCCCTGCAGAAAGGTAAATACAGAAAGTTAATGAGGGAGGTTAAATATGAAAGAAAAGAGTGGTTGAAATTGGTCTTTGTGGCACAGGGCGCGTCCCATTTGTTGAAAAAACAGCAGTTAATAGAGCAGCCTAAAACAAAGAGTGAGGAAGTGGGTAGTTCAGCTCCCCCTCCTTCTAACTCAAGCAGCAATCAGTCAGCACATCCCCCCACAGGAATGTACCCTATATATCACATAACAGATGGAAGGTTACAGGTGGGGGAGGTCACTGACACCCCCTCGCAGCTGAGGGGGGAGTCACCCATCCCAGTTAAAACAAAACCCCTTGTGGCACCAGAAATGAAGCCGTGTTTTACACAGTCCACCAGTACACCATTCCAAACCGAGGGTGGAGGGGACACAAAGAACACGCAGCAATGGGTAATTAAAGATGGGTGGAGTCAGTCTGCTAATCCCACAGGACACCCTGATTCGCACACTTCTTCCCTCTTTGCACCCTCAGCATCTCCCTCTGAAAGCTCTCATGATGGAGAGGGCGTGCTCGTGGGTCTGCAGGGTTGGAAGAATCGTGCAGGGTTGTCTCAAAACCCGCTCACCTGTACTCACCAATTGCCTGCCACGCCCCAGACACGCGTACAGAATCCTTTTTGGCCACAGGCAATACGAATTACTTCTGATTTGTCGGCAGCTCTTCCACCACAAGATCACGCTTTTATCCCTGTTGAAAACGTGGATCCATCGTTAAGTACTGGTTCTTTTCCCCTTCTGCAGGCAGGAAATCAGATACGTTATAAACCTCTTGCGCTAGGTGATGTGCAGGCGTTAGTGGACAAACTCCCTCCCCTCACAGAAGGAGGAAGTGGTTGAATGTAGTGGACTCCTTAACTAAAGGTATTAATTTAGCTGTGGGAGACATGAGGGCGCTGTTGGGAAGGTGTGTAACTTCTACTAGGATGGATGAGATAGAGAGAGCTGCTGGGTGGAATTGTAACATACCTGATTCAACTTGCATGTTGTTGCAGTATCAGAGACTTGCCGCCGCTCTCAGACAGGCTTATCCCCTTCCAGAAGGTACAGGGGTTCCTAAGTTCACCTGGAAGCCTGGTCAGAACCCCACTGCATATTTAGATGTGTGTAAACAGGATTGGTATGACAGAACACACTGCCATGGTCAGGGGGATAATCAAAAGTATTTTTTTAGACAAGCAATACTTGATGGTGTGCCCGCAGCAGTCAGTAAGGCAATGAAAATTAACCCTGATTTGCCCACAGCAGATGCTGCCCAGTGGGAACGGCATCTTATTCATCATCTGCAAGGTGTGGCTGATGAGGAGACTAAAACTTCCTCTGAACTGAAAGATATGCAAACGCAGCTCTTAAAGCTACAATTGAAACAGGCTAGGGATGTAGTACAATCTAAAAAAGAGTCAAAACAGATGGTACAAGCTGACACTGTGTTTCAGTGTTCTGAGGCTGCTTATCAGTGTCCTGTAACCGCCCAACCCCCGCTTCCTGTTGTATATCCTCGGGGACGGCCCAGAGGGCAGTGGGGAGAAAGAGGGGGGTCTCGGGGCAGAGGTTTCGGTTGGGGGTACACGCAGGGAGGCAGAGCACAAGATGTCTGCCACTACTGTCACAAACCAGGTCATTGGGCGCGGGATTGTTATCACAAGCAGGCCAACGCCCAAAGAGGAGGAGCACATCACTACTCAGCTCCCAACCACCAGATGGCGCCACCGGCACCTACCTCTGGCCAGCAGGATCCACCTTGGGCGCCACCAGGTGGATACTACCAGCAATGACACACCCCACAGAGTAATCACACCATAGGGGGAGGAGCAGACCCTATGGTGAAAATGAAGGTCACGAATAAAGACCTATCATTCCTCGTGGACAATGGAGCTACCTATTCAACCCTCAATGAGCAGGGATTTGATGAACATGCCAGTGCGGACACTGTGTCTGTGATCGGTTTCGCTGGGGTGCAACAAAAACTGTCTCTAACTGAACCTCTCGTAGTAACAGCAGGACTTCAAACAGTGACACATCCATTTGTTCTGTCCACACGTGTACCTGTCAACCTGCTTGGAAGAGACTTGTTAAAAAAACTTGGTGCAACAATAATGT
>NW_023625041.1:0-3494 GCF_014905685.2 Nematolebias whitei
ACTAAGTAAAATCAAATTAAAAGTATAACCATGATCCAAATAAAAACCGAACATAAGTTAGATAATATAATTATTCCTAGAAATAAACAACTATTTCAAATCAGTGTTATCACTAAGGTATAATCACGTTAAACAAACAGTGTTAACAGTTTAAACGCAGACACAGAAACTAAGATGATTCTGCCTTAAAAACAATCACCAGGCCTCCAACAGATATTGAATTAACATACCCATGAGGTAGATAATAATTAATAATTATGTATAAACAATTTTGACACGAAGCATTGTTGTATCCCTAAAGTAGAATAGCAAGTTAAACGTTAAACAAAAGCCGATTTCGGTGAACCAAAACTTATCTGAAATATAGACGTTAACGTCCTTGAGGGGGCGGGCTAAGTCGTAACCATAGCGACAGAAGCTGAACCAATCAGGAAGCTAGCCTTCTCAAACGGGGATAAAAGGCCGGAAATGACGCACGCCCACCGAGCATTTTCCGGGAGGCGCACATGGCGACGGTTCGTTCTGAATGCTCCATTTATATGCATATATCTTATTAATGTAATTGTTTGTCTCTGAATATCTGTAACCCATGTTGTGTCAAATAAATCTTTTATACGAAGGGCGACGCCTCAGCCGTTTTGAACACGACGTGGTATTCTAACCACAACAAATGGTGACACCCGACGTGCGGCGACGATGCGGCCTAGACTGAATTGGATCGAGGTGGCTTGCGTTGCACACAGAGAGAGGAACTGGGCCCATTACTTTCAGGTAAGCTGGTTAACTGTTTGGACCTTAAGGTCCGGAGTTTCTGGCTATTCGGCCGTAAACCAAATTATAACTAAATTAAAATTCCTCTGTTGGTGTGCATGCGGCCATCTCCGGAAAATAAAGATGGTTTTATTTAAGATAACTTCCGGTGATTCGTGTTAATCATGACGTGGTGGGTTACGATATTCAGACAGTTTAAGCGCCGAACGCTTACTTAGACATTTTTAGGTAGTTTTCACAAGTGTGTGGACGTGTGCCGGTGGACGGCGGAAGGCCTGCCGGGGTCACGTGGGTGACGAACCCATTTTCCCTCATTTTCAGCAGATTTGGCCATCAAAGTCTTAATCTGATGAGATTAAGGTACCGAGCGTCTCACAAACGTCTTCGGGGCTGAGGGGCGAGTCTCTCCTCTGGTCGTGTCGACTGCGGCCTAAATTGGACTCCATTGATAGTTTAGCTTTGAGGGAAAATGTGAACAGAATAGAGAGTTTACCAAATTTCATGTGGTCAGGGATCGCATTAGTTTTAGGACGTTGTAATAACTTTTGTTTGCGCCGTGTTTTGTATGTCGTGTGAAGGCTTCAAGGCCGGGACACGTTGGGAGAGACGTAACAATGAAAAAAGGGGGGAGTGAGCTGTGTGTGGGCGGAAGCTCAGGGTTACTTTTCTCTTTTTTCTGTGTGTCGGAGAAAGTCTGCTTGGAGCCGTGTGTGTGTGTGGTAAAGCACTCGTGTGGGGGAAGGGAGCGTTTCTTTGTTCCACACATGAGGTGAAGGCTTACGCGTGTTTTGTTTTGTCTTCGTTTCTGCGTCAGAGGTGTCTTGTGTGATCGGTGCTTCCGTATCCTGACCGGAAGGGCGTGCTGTTGTATGAGGCAAGGACAGGTCTGGCTGCTGGGTTGTTCCGTACCAGACTTGTGTTTGTTTTATTGCGGCTGCGGCCAGGAGTGAATGAAATTAACATATTTGAATGCCTGGGTGTGTGAATGTTGTTATCAGGTGTGGAACTCATGAATGTGGTACAGGTGAAGCCTGTGGAAAATCTACAGGATCATATCAGAGGCAAATTGCACGACTTATAGGGAGTATCAAAATGAAAAGGAGGTAATTAGTTTGAGATCAGGGGGCCACTAGCTGAAACAAGCGGAAATAAGCTTTATGTACCAAAATTAAGGGGGTAGAGATTGATTTTTAATGATTTAGGCTGTAAAAGTTGGATTAATTTAAAAATATAGCTGATTGGCGTGTAACAGCTAAATGGTATCTGATATGGGAACAGGGATAGCTGAAAATCTTCCAAATATTTGCTGATAGCCGTCTGAGGCCAGACAGAAACGGAGATAGGAGCAGACACAAGGTTAAACAAAACAATTTTCTGTATGATAGGAAGGAGGCAGTGACCTCTGAAACAGAGGATGGTTTGAATCTCAAGGAAAGAGGGGACATCACGTGTACGAGCTGTAATTGACCAGGAGATGGAGTCAGAGTGAGTCAGCTGGAGAAGGTTGAATCATCTTGGAGTCAGATTAGACGGTAGAGGGTTGAGATGTCAAGGCGAACGTGGTGTTGGTGGTAGTTAACAAATTAGTTTAACTTTCTTCTTGGAATTGACAATAAACTCAGGTTTTAAACTCAACTGAAAAACGACAGAATAAGGATAAGTAATAGACAAAATCCTTGACACTTGTAAAATAAGGTGGAGAGAAGGATTTTATTCTGGTCAAAGAGAACCTTACCGGACTCAAATTGAAAAGGTTAGGAAACTAAACACAAATTGAAAACATTAGATTAAATTAAACAGCCTTAACTAATCTCAAATTGTAAATACTTGGGTTAAATTAATCAATCTTAATTGTACTCAAATTGAAAAACTTCTGTTTAAGTAATCAGTCCACACGAGTTTATCACATATTGGAAATGTTTAGCATTTAGGAGCTGTTTCCTTCTAAGAGCTGCAGGAACTAGGTTATTTATGGGACGACAACAATTCTAGTGGGTAAACGCCATGACTTTAACTTTATGATTTGAGACTTCACACAGGTCCTGGGAGTGCAAAAGGACAACAGAGAGGTGTACATGGTGAGTTTAAGAAGTTGTACTTTGTGAACAAAGGGCATGTACACGTTTTTGTGCAGTGATAATGGACTCTGTGATGTCTTGAGGAGTATACATGGTCTTAATTGATTTGTATTAAAAGTATCTTGTTTGTGATACAGTGAAAAAGCATAGTTATGAGAGGAAATGATTGCGGATTTGTTATATAACAGTAAGTGATTACATATTGTCATGCTGCCTAAAATTACAAGGTCTGGACGATAATGTGGCCCTGAGAGTGGACTTCACTGTCAGGTGATGTGACAACACACATACTCTACAAGATGGAGGACATTGTTTGGAGGGGAATATTTTATGCAGTAGGCGTAAAGAATTGGCTTGTGCAGTGTTTAATGAAAGCTTTCACTCTTGTGTAATTGAGCGGTTAAAACATCTATTGTACAATCCAGGACACCAGAATGACTCCGTTGGGGTAAACGCTGTGGTTCCAGAGTAAAACTTGCTAATGAACGATTAAGGTGGATAACAGATGAAGGTTGAATCTGATTTTAATAATTTGATTATTTTTTCTTCTCTGCAGCTGGAGATGACAGAACTTTGGAGTGGGAAGATGAGTCTAATTAGGCCCACAAAACATAGAAGGTAGCATTTAACTGCATACAGCATCCA
>NW_023625042.1:0-3493 GCF_014905685.2 Nematolebias whitei
GATACTTGCTTTACAACTGCACCAAGTTTGAAGTAGTTGGCTTTTTCCTGAAGAAAATTATTAAAAAAAATATTTTTGACCGCTCGGATGGATGGATGGACGGGTGCGTTTCTGCTTGTAGCTTGGTGTCGTAAGATCGGATCAGGGTGCGCCTGATACAGTTGTAAAGATCTGGGTGATACAAATCCAACGTGCCCTACCTCATCTGTGTGTGCGTTTCCTATGCAACACACAACACAAAAGAGTGGTTTATTCTGTCACCATTACGTTTAACATGGCTGAACCTGATTCTCATATGACAGGAAGTGCGGGTCTGAGTAGCCCCACCCTCCCGTTGAGAACTCTGCTGTAACCAGATCAAAGGACAAGCCCGTTAAGGTCAGATCTCGGCTTCTGAGGCATGTAGACAGACGAAACAAACACCAACGGATTTGTCTCGATCTCACAAACAACAAGTGTCAAATTAGTGCACATACGTGCACGTTCAGGGGATTGAAAGAACAATTATGACCTATAAATCACCATGGGAATGGGCTAAAGACATGAAACTGCACTGGCATCTGGTAGCACGTGTGACATCATCAGTCCAGGGGTCAGGCTTCGGTCTGGAGGTTCTTATCTTTAATGGAGCCACAGCATCTAAAGCAGTCTGACAAGCTGAGTTAAAATGAGAGGAGAGAGCTTCAACATCTGAACTAGGACCCACAGGATCCCTGGAGCTGATGGCAGAACTAAAAGCTGCAGAGAACTGAGCAGCAGTGGAGGAGTTAATGACCTGACAGGGCTATGCAGGAGCGCGAGGTTTGACTGAGTGACAGACGAGTGGCATGTCAAACACCACAGGCATGTGGTCTGAGAAAGCAGCATCACACACTTCCAGATTAGAAACAGTAAAACCATGAGCTAAGACAAGATCTAATGTGTGGCCACATTCTTGTGTTGGACCAGACACAAACATGCTTGTCAAGCTATCATGCTGCCTCACAGCAAGAAAGTCCTGTGTTCAATCCCTGGTTTGATCTGGGGTCTTTCTGTGTGGAGTTTGCATGTTCGTCTCGTGTTTGCGTGGGTTTTCTCCGGGTACTCCAGTTTCCCCCCACAGATCAAAAACCTGCATGTTAGGCTGCCTCCAGGCCCAGGCCTCCCTTGTAAAAGAGATCTGTGATCTCAGTGGGATTTGCTTGGTTAAATAAAGGTAAGTAAGTAAATAAATAAATAAATAAATAATGTTGACAACAGGTAGTATAAGCATTTACGTTATCAGAGTGCAATTTACCACACCTCCTCAAATGTATTCATCTGTAACAAAGTTCCAATTTATATAATTCATATGAAAATCAAACAAAGAATCTGGAAAAAGTACTTGCTATTTGGAAGACTGTATATAAGCAACTCGGAAACACATGATTGAATATAAACATGTGACAGACACTCAAGGAAGCCAACACAGAAGAGGAGGAAAAAATCCTGACTTACCTATTACAAGTTTACAATTCTTTGCTTTATCATCTACGTTAAAAAAAATATAGGTAGTGTATTAGTTGTCCATCCCGTCAGGTCCAACACGCAGTCCTTTTAAATTAATGTATTTCATGAAGATACGTGATTCGTTTGGATTTATACAGAAATACATACCGGACGGGCGGGAGCATGTTGTTTCTTTATTACTTGTCTCCACCCGGGGCCGCGCAGACAAACAAAAGAAGCGCACCTTTAGAGGCACACTAAGAACGAAGAATCGTGGGCAAAGCAGCTTCTTCAGCACATGGAACTGTAAGTTATTTCTCTCATTTAAAATATATTTTAGTGTACCGGTTTAATTAAAAAATGTTATGAATGGTGATACTAAATGAGCTTCTTTTTAAAAATGATAAAACCACACACTTAAAGGCTCACCAGAGAGGTAAATTGAAGATTTTTTTTAAACAAGATGGAGGTTTCTGATAGACTTAAACTACTGATGCCATTTGACTTCGAAATACAAGTTTAAATACTTTGTAGACACTGAACAGATTGGTGGTATGGTTATAAAATGATTACTTATGCTGTGTCTGTTTAGATAATGACATCAATAAAAAGTAGAATACCACCTAAACGGGATGCAGCTGAACATGCAGCAAAGGCCAGTGACAAGACAGGAAGGTTGGAAGTGAAGTTCATCAACCCCTATAAAGGTGGGTTTGTGTGCATTACAATTAAGATATTTCCACACCTCACAATTGAAAGTGTTTTTGAAAAAGTAATTTAGCAGCGAAGGAGTTTATAATTTTTTTATATGTTTAGGATGAGGTGTGTTCGCCACGACTCTTTTTAAAAAGGGAGATTTTGTGGTGGAGTACAGAGGGGATTTAATAAACTATGAAGAATCACAAAGAAGGAGGACACTATCATAATGCATGTACTGTATTCATGTTCGACTTCTTGTGGCAGGAAAGATAGTGGTGGTAAGTCCAGAGTTTATCATTAATCAATGCAAGTTGGTAAAACTTCGATTTATTTAAAGCCAATGGTACTGCTTTAAGAAGTGCTGTTTTTTAAAAGTTATATTTTTGCAATGTACAATGAAAAAGATACTGGTAGATAGAAAGCCACACCTGTGCTTATTTGCCATAACAGACATACCTCCTGGAGATGAAGTAACTTACAATTATGGAGGAACTGGTTGGCCATGGAGGGAGAAGGTTTGTCAAGGATCACTTTCAGTTCCCTATGTGAATGACTTGTCCAAGTTAAAACTGAATTTTGTATGTTTTATATTGATGAGGTTGAAAATTCTGAGGAGTGGACATTAGAATTTTGTGGAATTGATTTGACACAGTGTAGAATTTTAGGGTTGATGGAGATTGATCAATATATTTTTAATATGGAATGTTTAAGGAAGACTTATTGAGCATGTGTACATTTTATATTATAGAAATCTATTTGGTTCTTAAGGTAGACAAATTTTGTTGAAAATATGAAAAGAAAATGCAACAATCCTGTGACATCTTCTTAGGGACACATTTGTACAGGTCAAAGTGGTGCATACACTTTAGACATTCTTGATGAAAGATCACAGCCAAACTGAACCAGCTTCATATTAGAACTTTAAAGCTATGATTCATCAACAATGTACCATGCTAGTAATCAGCTGTATTTCTTTTGATTAGTTAGTCAATGGTTTGTTTTATGTTTCTAGTTTAGGTAGTCCTTGGACTTGCCCAAATGTTTGACAGTCTGCAAATAAATAGATTATTAAGAGAGTATTTTTTCTTTTTTTAAGGTTGACAAAGAATCAACTTTGACTAAGGGTGTCAAGGTTGAACATGCTGACTCATCAGATCAAGCTCCACCCAAGTTCAAGTCCTCCAAGGAAAAGGTATTTATTTCTAAACTTCCATTCATTGTACTTTTAGTCTTCAGTCCTACTTGTGCTGTTTCAGAGATTTGACAGAATGGTTAAATTGTTAGAAAATTTCATGAAAATTTCTTTCAAATTCTCTGTAAACTCTGA
>NW_023625043.1:0-3493 GCF_014905685.2 Nematolebias whitei
ATTTGTGTGTTAAGAGTGTACATGACTCTTTTGCTTGGCTGTTTTTTTCTTGTGGCAGATTAATAAATGACAAATATTATTCTAGCAAGTTACAGTCTGTGTGTCATTTTTTCCATCGTCTGAATATCTGTGCCGACCGTTTCACGAGCCCTTTTGATAAAGAATTTCACATTACATTTTTGGCGACGAGGATGGGATGTTAAGAATTTAAATAAATAATTCTGAATGGCTGCACCATATTCAAACGAAGGAAAAAAAAAAAAGTGTTGAGAGAATGCGAGTTGCATTCTGGACAAAGAGTCCGTTGAAGTTGTGCCGGGTTATCCAACCCTGACTTTGTGTTTAAGAGGTGAGGGGACGCCCGAGCCTTTGTGTGAGAGTTTAAAACAGAGAAAAAAAGTTTATTCAGACGCCTGAGGAGGCGTGAGCTGAACGGAGAAAAAGTTGTACCGGGATGGGAAGAAATCCCATCCCAGTTGTTTTTTTATTGTTTTTGAAGAGGTGTGAAGAAGACCATCTTAATTATTAGAACAATTTTTCTGCAAGCAGATAGTCCGAGTGATGTTTTGACCACTTTTGCAGGCAATAAAGGTCAGAAAAAAAAATGGCACCAATGACAGGACTTCAGCATAAAATCAGAAAATGCAAATACAGGCTCAATGGAGCAAACAAGAATGTGAGGACCGCCTGCTTGTTGAATGGACGGCTCGGTGCTCAGTTTGTGAGAATGAGCAGTGTAGCTGACGGGGCGGTGGAGCAGGTGTCCCGGTTGCGAGGAAAATTTGAGAGAAAAAAAGAAAAATGTGTTGAGGAAGTTCAGGAGAAAGAGAAACAGTTTTTACAACGAAAACAGTTGTTATCTGATGCGCAGACAGAGTGCAAGCTAGACCGCTTGATTAATGTAGCTGAGAGCGCGGTATGCAGGCGTAAAATGAGGAAGAAAGAGCGTGATGTTTTGCCGGAACGATTCGGAGCTTTTGTTGCAAGGTTGGCTGACGGATGGAATCCGTCGAGTTTAATATCACAATCCACAGATGCTCGATTTTCGAGACTGTTAGACAAAGGTGGAGGTCAGAAAATGAAAGCGCATCGAGTCAGAGCTTTGCAAGGCTCGAGACCGTTGTTTGAAGTTTGTGTAGAAACAGCCCGACAGATAACATCGGAGGACTCTGATTTACAGGGTCATTGGGTGACCCTGTGGGAGTGCGAGCAGAGATGTGCTGAGGGGCGCGCTCGCTGTGCGTTCACAAGGAGGAGCACAGAGCTGAAAACTGTGAAAAAATCATTTGGCCAACCCATGGGTCGTGGGCCGAGAAGGGACGGCCAGAAAAACATGCAGGAACTTACCCGTTCTGCTTTCTGGAGGGCATTAATGCAGGCAGGAGTGCATGCAGCTGAGATGAATGATGTGTCAGCTGAAGAGCTGAGGGCTGGAAGCCATTATTGGGATTAGAGGGGCAAAAGTAGGGTCCAAAAGTTGACATCAACACTCTGAAAAGCAGATATTGTCAAACATTGAACATCAAAGGTCCAGAATTAGGGAGCCCAGATTTTGACGTTAAATTAAAAAGCCCCAAAACTTGAAGGGGATATTGATTTTAAAATGCCTAAAGTCAAGATGGTTTAAGGGGAAAAGGGTGGATTTGAAATGTCTAGAAATAAATATGTTGTTTGGATGTGTTAAATTAAGCTGTTTGCCTTGAAAGGAGTGCATTGTATGTTGTTTGGAAGGAAGTGCAACATATGTTGTTTATAAATGCTTTACCTGCAGCTATAGTTTTGACAGCATCTAAAAACAACTCTAGAAGTATCCAAAAATATCTGAGATAAAAAGAATTTCACCATCTTGTTTTGAAGATGTTTCACATTTAAAGTGAAAGTTCAGCTCTTTTCAAGAGGGGTTCTGTGGAAAAAGTTAACATCTCAGTTTTGAAAACTGATGAGTTAAACATTTTGAGTGGGGCCAAGACTAGAAGAAGGATTTCTTTTTAATAAATAAAGTTAATTATTGACACTTTTTGCATGAAGTGGTTATGTATGAAGAATTGTTTGATTGGTTGTGGAGCAGGGCGGATGATGAGGCTGCAGGTGCAGCGATGTGGAGCGTGCAGCATTGGAAGAGAGAGGGTCACAATAGTAAATGCAGGGACAAATAGAGGAAAGGGACCATATCAGATCTGGCAAACAGATTTCATTGGCCCTTTGCCATGTCACAGGGGTGTAGATATGTATGTACGGCTGTAGATACATATTCAGGTGTGTTGGTGACTCATCTTTGTAAATATGCAAATCAGACATCTACTTTAAAATGTCTTAGTTTTTTTTGTACAGCTGCAGGAGGAGCCCTGCCAGAGGGTGGTGTCACTACATCGAATCATCATAAGTGGAGGAGAGTACAAAATGTAATGAAGGCAACCACAGTTATGCAAATATCACATTTTGCCTTTAATAACTGTCTGATAAAAGAGTGATATGTATGTTGAAACTAATCATGTTAACCCATGTTTAACCAGAGACAAGGTATTGTGTGATTAGACTCATGAACTAGGTTAGAGCAACAATAAAAAGTACCTAAGGTGCCTTTCTCTGGATGTGTGTGTGGTGTACATCTGTGAACTCGGAACAACTAGACTTATCGTTTGACTAATTATAGTTCCTTACTCCATGGCGAGTCTCTCTGGATCATTTAAAATGCGCATTGAATGAGTCCATAGAGTTGACTGAAATGATCAAGTCTCATAAGTCTAAAACGTGTCTGATCTAACAGTGTCCACCTGCATGGCTCAAAGAAAGGTTTTTACATATGGCTAAAACTAATAGTATAGGCGTCGGCTCACCATTGGTGGGATATATTCACAGGAATATTATCTACGGCGCAAAATATATGTAGTATCCCTTTTGTTTGTTTAGTGAAGAGAAGAATAACTAGTTTGATCTATGTATCTCTGTATTAACTTTGTGTATTTTGGGAACTTGTTTTTATATTATGAGGGTTTAAAAAAAAGAATTAATCAGGAAATTTATAATACAGCTGGTACATGGTTTGGTGAAAAAAAAAAAACTATAATCTGAACACCTACCAGGTGTTTTGATTTACAATGATCGTGTCAGTGGGAATGTAATAAATCAAAACGTTCCAGGGGTTTGAAACTAGTAACTGTGTGAGTGAGTTATTTAGGATAAAGTCCCAGAACAATTTAGAACTCGACCATTCAGAGGTCGGAGATCGTTTAGAGTTCAACTTAAAGGGATGGCATTTTCAAGACTAAAAAGTTGTATTGTGGAATTATGTTTTACATGCCATAAAGGCAAAAAGGGTGGAATGATATAAAAATATGTTTTATAAGGTGTGAAGTTGCCTTTATGCCGATTCAAACATATATATTTTGTGTGTGTTACTTATTCAGAATTAAATGTCTAAAATTGCCATAAAAGCAAGGGTGGAATGATATAGAAATTATTATTTTAATGCTTTTATGTCAATCTAGACCTA
>NW_023625044.1:0-3492 GCF_014905685.2 Nematolebias whitei
CTGTGTCACAATTGGCTGGTACTGGTGAACCCAATGGTGCAGGTAGATGGAGAGGTGTCTTGGCCTCAATCCCTGGGTGGACCTTGGGGGGCGGGGGGGAGGGGGGTGTTGGGTCAGTGGGGGAGCTGACTCCCTGTGGGAGCATTTGCTCTCACAGTTATTTCTCCCCATCCCTCACCATGCACCTCCACCCTCTTCATTTCAATTCCATACATTTAGGGTTGTTTGGGCTCGGGTGTGCTGCAACAATTTTACATCTTTGTTGACCATAGCTACCTGGGACTCAATTTTATTGTACACCTTAGACATTCATTCATAACATCCTCATGACATTCATATATAGGAATTTGAGGTGGGCACATGGCTATGGGTGGTGGGATGACCTTACTCTCACCCCCTGTGCCTGTGCTCACTTACAACGGTTGCATTTAGACACTAGGGTTTGGATAGAGTTGGGGTGGAGGGGAAACTGGCACCATGCCAGCCTTTGCTCCTTCTTCTTTCCTTTTTAATGGCACTATACAACAACACACATCAACAGCACATTTAGGGGTGGGGGTGTATGTGTCGGGGTCTTATTTTTATTTATTTATTTATTTATTTTTTCTCCTCTTCCTACCCACCTAGTTCTCTGACTGCCATTCCGGGGGTGGGGTCCGGGAGAAGGGCAGGCCGTCGGTTGTTGACCAGGACTATGTGGGGGTTCAGGGTCTGGGGGTTGCCGTGGGCGGTGCTGGCGCTGTGCTCTCCCTGGGGTTGTTTGGACCCCCTGAGCTTGGCTCTTGGGTGCCATGGTTGGCCCGCTGGCCAGGGTGGCTGCCGGGGCCTGGCGGGCGGTCGGCTGGGGGTGCGTGCTTGGTTGTAGGCGGTGTGTGGGGGTGGTCGGTGGCGTGTCCTCTTCATGGTGGGGGGGTGTCCTGTCGGCGGGGCATGGCCTGGGCCGGGTCTGGGGTATTGGCTCTTCTCCGCTCAAGAATGAATGGGTTTACCTCCTGGGTTTGGGCATGGGCTGCCCCCTGTAGAGGGCGGGTACATGTCTTGGACCTGGGGGGTATAGAGTGTGTATCGGGAATAAGAATGAAATGTATCGTTATTGTATGTCTTTGAGTGAATGAATGTGAGATTGAGGTTGGGATAGTCTGATTGTGTCTGTGTATGAATGGGTATTTGTTAGGCCGAGACTCGGACTGCCCCCTCTTTGGTACAACTGGGGGTGCTTGGCATCGCGCCCCTATCACGCGGCCCCCTGGTGGGGTGTGCCCTTGCCTGCCGGCGCGCTTGGGGCCCTTGGTATCGGGGACTGGGCGCTTGGGCGTGTGTCGGCTCGGCCTGGTGTCTGCCTGGTGGGGCTCGGGTCCTCTGGCCCTGTCAGGCCTTGGCCTGGGAGGTGTGAGTCCTCGGTGCCCGGGCCTCGGTGCCTGGACCTGGACCTACATCGGTGCGGCGGGTGCCGACGGAGGCCTATGAGTTTGTCGCTGTTGGCCCCGGGGGGTCACTGTATGTGGTTGCTGGTGGGGATCTTCCGGTTCTCCCCTGTGGTCCGTTCTGGGGGGTGGGTGAGTGGTTCGTCCTGTGTGGGTGGCTCTGGGGGCTCCGCGGTCGGGGTCCCTCCTGGGGTCTTGGGCTCTGATCCCCCCTTTTTCGTCTGCCTCTGGTCTTGGGGGTCGGGTCTCTGCTGCTTCACAGTTACTAATAAATGTTCTATTAGAGAAGCCTTATACACTTATGCATGCTCACAACCACACACAAATAGAAGCAGGGATGCTTATGTAGGCTTTATATGTAGATATATAGATATGTATGTGAGTGTATATTCATGTGTATGTATGTATGTATGTATATAGGCGTAGGTATGGGTATATATATTTATGGAAACTTACTGCAAAGCCATGAATATGTAGATGAACAGATGCTCAGATATATTCATCATTTAACACGGATTCCTCATTTTTCTGGACTGAATAAAACGTGCATTGAATTTAAGGAAATGCAAACGTGAGACGTCATTTACGTTTGACCCATCAAAATGAATGCGGTCATTTATTTACAGAATCAAAGTTTAACATCAAACATTTACATTAATTTGGCAAATTATGAAAATAACAACATAAGCAATCAATCAAGAAAAATCATACGGCCATGATTTTTCCGTTGCTTCACCACAGACATTTATGAAACTGTACAATTATGATCTTTTACCCACATGGATGTGGGTGAGCATTTTACACAGACATTTCTAAAATATCTGGAAGAATTTCTACTTGAGAGAAAAGTTTAGAGATGAAAGAAGTTTAGAGGGAGTAAAAGATGGGGTTTGAGGGGAAGTAAGTGTTCACCAGAACGGCACTCTCCATCAGAAACCCAGCTCGCCTCGGTACGCTTGGTAGGAAACTTGACCCATTACCTTTCTGATGATAATCAGCAGATATGGTGTTCCGTTAACGCTACCTGTCCAGCGTCTCCTTAGTATGGCTGTAGCTCGTCAGAAGTAGTGGCGAGTGAAAGGTGTTATACTCCCATGGAACTCGGAAGAGCTCTGTTGTCAGGATCATCCATCAGAACTTCAACAGAACTGGTTGGACTGTGTATCCAGCAGAACTCCAACAGAACTCCATCAGCACTCCATCCGAACTTCAACAGAACTGAATAGACCAGGAAGTACTGACATTTTAAAGAGCTGTTTCCCGGTTCACTTTTGGGAGTATTACCATTGGTCAGAACCGACCAGACGGGGTGTGTTTTGTGACGTAAGAGGTTAGAAGAAAACAAGAATTGTTATGGAACAGATCAGAAATGTTCTCACAGACAGAGAGTGTTTTGTTTTGGCGCGTTTCAGAAACAGGTGCCAAAAACCTCTATATTACGTCTGAGAGGATTCTAAAAACATGACAGTTTTGACATAACAACTTGTTTTGCGTTTGACTCCAACCTTGGACCAACTTACACTTGCTCATTCAAAAGCAGAAATCAGAAAAGGCATAATTACTCTGTAACAGCTTTGACATGAGTTCTACTTTGCATGAGAATAAAAATCATTACACAGTTAATAAAATTGATTAGTTCACTGCAACATCTAAAATGGTTTGAACTAAGACATTTTGATTATCAACATTTGTAAAATAGTAATGATAATAAAAAAGAGAGTGTTCTTTCACATTGATCTTCAAGAAAGAAAGTCTCAGGATGGGTGAACCTGTATTTCTGAGTTCAAATCAATGAAATGACAGTCCCTGTCCCACAAGGTTCTTAAGGTCAAGATTTTTGACCTTAGACTTAGTTTTTGACATGGGCCTAGTCCACTACAAATATTTTAAGTTCTTTATACATATGTATTTTGTTGCTGTGTTTTGTCATGTTCTTTGCAGGTGAACAGACAGTGGCCGGGTGTTTTGACGTGTGCTCTATTTGTATATATTTCTTATATTTTGGAGTCTTACTTTGTCTTTTCTTTCTTTCTATCCTATTAAAAAAAAAAAAAAAAAAAAAAAAAAA
>NW_023625045.1:0-3492 GCF_014905685.2 Nematolebias whitei
AAACTGGTCTCCTCTGTCCCCAGACGTCTGTTGAGTGTTGTAAGTAGAAGGGGGGGATGCCACACAGTGGTAAAAATGGACTTTTCCCAACTTTTTTGGGATTTGTTGACGCCATGAAATTTGGAAACAACAGATTTTTCCCTTAAAATGATACATTCTCTCAGTTTAAACTTTTGATCTGTGATTTGTGTTGTATTCTGAATAAAATATTAGGTGTTGGCACCTCCACATCATTGCATTCAGTTTTTATTCACAATTTGTTTAGTGTTCCAACTTTTTTGGAATCCGGTTTGTATATACTAGACGCACCGTTGAGCGGGCTGGCCCGCTGCAGTGGTACGTCAGAGCGTCCGTCATTTTAAATGTGGCGAAACTGCCGGTCATAAAGAAATGGACAGAACTTCATAAGGCACCGTTTTACAAAGTGTTTGAAGTTGATGCCTGTTGTTCACACACACTAATATATTTGGAAAACAAACAGGCACCAAAGACAACATTTGTAACTTTTAACGTTAAAAGTTACAAATGTTGTATGCGTATTACACGGACACCCAGTATCCACATGGCTTGTTGTTGGGACTGACAGCTGGTGCAGACAGAGAAGAGAGGAAGCAGAAGAGAGGATGTTGCTATGGCCTGCTAATGAGACAAAGGAAGAACCTGCCCAAGTCTCCACTCCCAAGTATGTTCCTGAATAATGATAATGATAATCCCTTGTCTACAAAATGGACGAAGTTGAACTACTCTTAAATGGATACAGATATGTTTGTGACGGCTGTTTAACTGTTGTAACTGAAACCTGGCTTCAACCATGAATTCCTGACACTGCTGTACATCTAACCAATAAGACTACTTACCACTGGGATCAAAATAAAGAGTCAAGAGTAGGAGGTGGGTTGTGCATCTATGTACATGATGGCTGGTCCAATAATAGTACTATTAATGGCAAACACTGCTTTTCTGATCTAGATTGCCTCAGTTAAAAGCAGACCATTTTTTCTGCCAGAGAGATAACAGTTTTGACAATCACAGCTGTTTATATTCCACCAGGTGTTAATGTAAACACAGCTCTCTATCTGCTTCAAGAAACAAGAAACACACAGCAACAAGTCTACCCCGACGGAATACAGATGCTGCAAAAAAAAAAGAAAAACTCGTACAATTTTATTCTCCTAATATTAAGACTTTATTTGACTTCATTCTCATACTACTAGGACTTTATTCTCGTAATTCTATGGCTTTTAATTTTTTTTGTCTTAGTGTGGCCATGAAGCTTCATCGTATGAACACCACATGCATTGACATACTCAACTTATTTAACTTTTTATACATTCAACGTTCATGTGTTATGCTATGCTGTACACCAAACATATTCTACAGGCACCTTGGAAGAGGCGCTGCAATTTCATTGTATTTGAGACAATGACAAATAAAGCATCATTCACTCATTTTAAGGATGGGAAACACATCATTTTTCAGCTATGTAGGGGTTTTTCCTGTGCCAGTTTATCATCCACTGTTGGTTTTTTACCATAATGATTATAATGTGTTTAGCCTCTATCATACTCCCAAAAGACAGGATGTCATGGAGGCAATTATGTTTGTGCAGTCTAAACTAATTTGTTGCCTTTTCTGAACTCTAAACTGGATTTTTTTCCCCAACACTGTGAAGTGCTCCCACACAGTTTCCTTTATCTGTTCATCAGAGTAAAAAGTCCTAAATGGGCCTGAGATGATTAGACAACCTCATGTGGAGTTGTTTTTTTTTTTTTTTAAGATTTCTTGGCTCATCTTGATCATATCTTCAAAGGGCTGATGGCCTTTTACATGTCTCTTACTTCTTACTTGTCATGTGGTTAATTTTAGTATTGCTTTGATGTGGTTTCCTTTAGGCTGCTCTCTTCAGCACGTATCAGTGTTATGCCCCTGTAAAGGGGAATAATGAAAACACACGGACACGATGTGTTACTGCTTTCATCTCCAGTGTTGTAATGTATTTCAAAACAATTTTAAACATTACACTGTCACATACTGAGTGAACATTACATACAAACATTTTGGTTATGCCCGCACAGTAAAACAAATCCAGCACACACAGGACACAGTTAGCCAGGAAGCTAAAGTGAGTATAGTAGCTCTTAAAAAAAACTATAGTTATCACATTCACCACAAACGCTCCCTGGTCATTAAACGAACATAATAAACTTAAATACAGCTTTAAAGTCACACCTTTCAAGTAAGAACTTTACCTGTAAAGGGGAATAATGAAAACACACGGACACGATGTGTTACTGCTTTCGTCTCCCGTGTTGCATACATGTGCAGCTTTGAGCAACATAGTGCTGAATGTCATGTTGCATGTACGGCCAGAAGAAAAACGTTCTCTCACCAATGAAGTGGTTCTATCAACCCCTTGATGTCCCATGTCATCATGTAGTTCCTTCATAACGATTGCTTTGTACTTTCCAGGCAAAACAAGTTGTGACCATTTGGCTGTCTTTCGACGCAGGATGCCGTCATCATCCAAAGTTAGTTTTTCCCATTCATGTAGTAGTCTTTTGCTCTCTGTGCTGAATGATTTTAGCTGTTTCCTGTCAGGTTTCTTATTTAACTGACGACACTCACTCACTGGGGCAATATTTTCATCTTCCCTCTGGGCTTGACAAATCTCTTCCAGCGTAAGAGGCAACTGATGTGAAGTGCTGATTTCTTTACACTGAGCAGAGAGTGCCATGGACCACACTGCATGGGAACTTTGGTCCTCAACTGACTGTACAACTGCTTGAACTGAACGGGATGACATTTCCTCAGTACAGTGTTCCATCATAGTGTTAATATCAACTGGCAGCCTTGACAGACAGTCGGCATCGATGTTTTCTTTCCCTGGTCGGTATCTGATGGTAAGGTGAAAATCCGCTAATTCAGCAACCCACCGACACCCGGTTGCATTCAGTTTCGCTGTAGACAAGACATAAGTGAGTGGGTTGTTGTCTGTATATACTGTGCATGACGAGCCAATCAAATAGTCTCTAAATTTTTCACAGACAGCCCATTTTAAGGCAAGGAATTCCAATTTTCCAGAGTGGAAATGATAGTTTTTTTCAGATTTGGTGAGTGTTTGCGAGGCATATGCTATTACACGCATTTTCCCTTCTTGTTCCTGATACAAAACTGCCCCCAGGCCCAGATTGGAAGCATCTGTGTGTAATACAAAGGGTTTACTAAAATCAGGAAAGGCGAGGATTGGTGGTTCCACCAGGTGATCTAACAGTTCCTCAAGCAAGTGCTGATGTTTTTCTGTCCACACAATGGGAAAGTTGGAGGGGGTCCCAGTTTTTCTTTTATTCTGTTTCTGTCTTATAACATGTTTGTCACTTTGTTTTGAATCTGCAGGAGCTCTCATGAGATCATAAAGAGGGACAGCAATTTGAGAAAAGTCTCGAATATACTGACGATAATAACTCAGGAGGCCCATAATGGCTCTTAGTTCTC
>NW_023625046.1:0-3491 GCF_014905685.2 Nematolebias whitei
TTACTTTACCATTTCATAAGTAAAAGTAATCACACAATCATACAAAAGATTATACAATTTCTTAAAGATTAACACTTTCATTAGTTGATTATGTGTTGATTATTAGTAAAACAGTTTGGTTACACATTATCAAAACAGTAAAACACTTTTGATTACACATTATCATTTTCAGCTTGATTTAAAGCTTGAGTTCAGTCCTTCTGCTGCTGAGGAGAACTTTTGATCAGGCTTCATTTTTCTTAAAGCTGGTGGTCTGTTCATGCATTATCACCACAGACACCTGGTTTATTGACACCCCCTTCTTGAAGTCGGATCTTTCTCCTCTTTGGCACCAGGTTCGCTGTAACCTAGCCCTCCTGTTCTCCCTCCCAGGAGTCAACCACCGTCATGTTGTCCAGGTCTGCGTTCGACGTGGATTGCTCCGCCTGATCTTCATCCGGCGCCGCTCGCTTCCTGGGTACCCTGACCTCCTGGGCCGGGACAGCGGATTGACTTGCTGGGTCGATCTCCGTTAGGTCAGCCGATCTAGAAGACTGAAGGGTCGGCGGGATCTCAACAAGGGGTGAACCTACAGGAGTAATGTTTTCTATTATGACCTGCCTCCTAATTTGTGGGGTTGTGGCAACTAAAATGGGCATCTGACGAAGCTGTTTCAGCCGCATAGGGGCAACCTGTAACCTTTCAGATTCAGCAGTTTCTGAATGGGTCAAGCCTTCCGGTGTTAAGATCGGAGGCTCAGAATCAGATGGGCTGGTTGGGTCAGTGAGGGCCGTGCCATCGGTACTCAGAGGACCGGATCGGCTCGCCTCGCTACTTAAATACCTGTCAAAGTCATCCAGGTAGTTTTCCAGGAGTCTTAGATCGTTATGATCTAATGGATGTTCAGACAACCTTCTAGGGGATATCTCCACCTCCATGGGCTCGGTTTCATTATGGGATGTAGTTGGTAAAAGGTCAGGTGGGCCATTAGTTGGTTCCTGGGGCTGACTGGCTACCTCGGTTTGGGTTATAGGGACACTAATACTGTCTTGTCTACCTTCTTCCCTAGCCACCATGGGCACGGAGACTACGGGAGGGCTATTTGTTAACCCTGGCGTTAAAATGACCATGATAGGTGGGGGCATAAGCCCTTGGGGCTCTTGTGTGACCCTAAATGAGGGGCCGTGAACCAAGGGCAACCCTGTGGCCAAATGGTAGGCTACATGTCTGGTAGTTCTGTTCGTGTTTTCCCAGAGTTTCACAATTACTGGGTAATATGTGGCTCCTAGAGGGATAGCTGTACTAGGCATATAAGGTTCAGAGCCCTCAGCCGAGGTCCAGATGATCTTGCAGGTGCTCTCTATCTCCCAGCACTTGTCTGCAGACACCCGAGGGAGGCTGGCGGGCTCATCAGAGACCAAAATACCATGTACCCCAGTCGCGATTATGACTTTAGAGTGGCAGGCCTGGCACCACCAGGTTGGACCTACGGCCCATAAAAATCGGGTATCATCCAACCCCAAAAGGCAATAACAGCAGACCGTTTGAGGTCCTATTGCTGTTAAATTTTTGGGGCGCTGAACCTGCATTTTGACTGTTGGGGCCTATCCTTTATTTATTTCTTAGAGTGAGGTTTTCTTAAACCGATAAAGGGTGGTTCTGCCCTGTCGTCTGGCTATCCCACAATAGGTGTGGGTAATGAATTTCTCCCACTCTTCCAATTGGTTTAATTGTTGGGTTGTGATCACTGTTTTCCAATCACAGTACCCAGGTAACAGTAATCCTGAGGTATTTGAGATGCCGTATTCCCTATATGTAACACTAATGTATCTATCCTGCCCTGTAGTTTCTATTTTTTGGATTTTGCATACGTCACCACAAGGGGTTACTCTAATCCTCTGGATCTGCTCGTGGTCGTACACTTTCTCTTCACAGTGGCAGAGGATGATTTCTCCGGTTTTTGTCGTTACTACGAGTTTGTCCGGAGCTGTTAAAGCGAACGCCCAGTTGCCGTAGACTGTTGCTGTGGTCAGGATGTAGAACAGCATCTGCATTCTGCTCCTTATGCTTTCTAAAAAGAGAGTACATGTAATATAACATGGCAAAATAATAACAATGAAATCAAGGTCTGCTTCCACTCTTGGTCCTCATTGTGTCTCTGAAACACTCAACTTCGTATTGCTGGGCCTATACAGGCCGTCAGCTATCCATTGAGCATTTACCAGACCGATGATACCTCGAGTTTACAGGATACAAAAATAAAAATCATAAAAAGAGAAGAGTAAACATTTAAACACTAAATCAATCTTTCCAAGTTTAATAAAAGTTAGCAAAAGCGGGGAGGGGTAAAGCTGTTGTTGGTTATTGGATTACTTCTGTTATTATCTAGTTAGATTGGCTTGTCTCATCATCCTCCCGAGATTCTGCGGCCTTCGCTCCCCTCCGGTGCAGGGGGAGCTGGATCAGGTCTCGGCTTAAAGATAGCGGCATGGGTCATCATCCACACCACTATAGGCATTGTGGTGCAGAGGCTGGCCCAATAGGCTATTGCACAAATTCCCCAGACCAGACTCCATCCAATTAAGATGGCCAACTTTTTGGTCCATTTACATCTGTTTTGTGGTTGCAAGGATACTATCTGGTACAGCATATTTGCCAACACCGTTACGGCCACTGTCCCTTCGACTATGGTTGCTACAATTCTCCCTGTGGTACCTCCACAGCTTGTGACTGGTATTGGTACTGGAGTAAGCGCTGCCGCACATTCAAGGCTAATCACTATGGAATCTTCTATCAGCCATGCTGAAATTATGATCTTTTGCAGATAGGTGAGTTTGATTCTTCCTAATAGATAGGTAACAAAGAAGTGAGGCGATATCTCAGGTCGTCTGAGTATCACATGGGATACTATCACTCTAGCGTAAGTCTGAACCGCTACTGGAAATCTTATCAACCTTTCCTTACTCCAGTCTCCTGTGTAGCAGTAGCACATCCATGCAACCATTGTTAAAAGTATTCTATATTGCTCCCATTAAAATAGGCTGGACATTCTGACAAAATGGTAAGATTGGGGGTCATTGTAGTCTCTGTCTCCCAATCTATAATACTCACATCGATGGTTGGAGTATAAGACACTTGATTGTCCATAGAGATTTTTGGATTGCTTCTGTCCTGATCCTTGCTCTTTACTGCTCCCGGGGTGAGAGTGAAGCCGCTTCCCTGTTTATCTAATTTAAGGTTGAGCCGCACCCTACTCTGATGGGGGTGGCCTATAGCTCCTCCTCCATGGGCGGCATCCAGCTCTGAGGCACTCTTGTAAGAATACTTTACCTAATAAGGCAACAGCTATCATCCCGACTACGCCTAACAAATAAGGCCATACTTTGAGGAAGATACTAACTATCCATCCTTCTACCGTTTCTCCTCCCTCTTTGATTACTTCACCTACGCCTTTCACCACCTCTGTGACCTTTCGGCCAACGGTGTAACTAACGGTTTCATACCATGCGCAA
>NW_023625047.1:0-3491 GCF_014905685.2 Nematolebias whitei
AGCCAACATTCATCATGGATCAAATTATGCTGGTATCGGAGGCCGATACTGGATCGGCTTGGCCACATCCCTAATATATATGGAAGACGGATAATCAAATGAACAATTAAATGCAATTTGTGCATCAAAATTTGCTCTGAAGTCAAATGTAATTCATTTCCGTGTTTATGTTTATCACTGAGGTTTTCTAGACAATTCTGAAGTATTTTTTCTAGATATTAGAGTATTCAAGTTTATATTGGAAGTTATTGCTTCAGTATTCAGTCTCATTTATCCATTTACTTTCCCATATTGGTAAACTAATAGACACTTTTTAGCTATGTGTGTGTGTGTGTGTGTGGGGGGGGGGGGGGGCAATGTTGTTTATTTAGAAGATCAGCCTATGACATTTAATAGCAAATGGCTGTCCTCTCATCTGAAATGCATGTACCATGAGATCCTGCTTGGTATTTGGGAACAGATGAAGCCCAACCAGTAAAACACAATCTAACATGCACACATGCATGCATGCGGACACATTTGGTTCAAGCCTTTCAACAATGCCACATTTGTCCAACAGCTGATCTCCATATGATAAGAGATCAAAGAATATTAGGCCCCCCCCCCCCCCACACACACACACACACACACACACACACACACACACACACACAAGCATGTCCACAGATGGATACTGTATTTACTTAATCATTAGTTGTGTGTGAAGCTCTGTCACAATCTGTGTGGTGTTCCAGCTGACATTAAAAGCAATTACCATTTCAGAGGAAGACCTGTTTACACACACAACCCCCCCACCACCACACACACACACACACACACACATAAACTGCAAAAATTACATATGTATGTGTGCTCAGAGAAATCCAAGCATGTGTTGGAAATCTCAAGTCTCGTTATTATTGTATTTGACACTATATCACTAAACACAAATAGTCCAGTCTGTTTTAGCTGGCTGTACTCTTCAGGTACAGGCGGCACAGTGGTGTAGTGGTTAGTGCCGTTTTTTTCCTCACGGAAAGAATGTCACAGGATTGCCTTTTGGCCTTTCTGTGTGGTGTTTGTGTTCTCCCTGTGCATGTGTTGCTTTTTATCCAGGTATTTAGTTTTCCTCCCACATACCAAAAGCATTCATGTTAGGTGTTTTGGTAATTCCAAATCGTCTCTAGGCATAAGTGAGTGTGTGAAGGCTTTTTATGTCTTTTTTAAAAATATTATATATATATATATGGCCCAGTGACGGATTTGCAAACTGTCCATGGTTGCAAGTCTCTTTGCATTCACTTCAAAAATCCTCTGAAACAGTAACCAGTAGAGAAAGGCACCAGAACCCTGTGATCAAGAAAGGCAACGCAAGTAAAGAAAATGATGACTTGATGGATTGGTTGATCGATCAATCAAAGGACTCTCCTAATACCCCACTCAAAGAAAGTAGCCTATGTTAGAATACAATTCAACAGCCTTCATGAAGTTTAAAGAACAATTCATCAGGTCGCTCTAAAAGTGTAAATATAAAGACCTGGCTCTTTTAAAAGCAAAATATAAAGAAGTTAGGAAAATGTATTCCACAGTACAGCATGACTTGGAAATGAACCTAAAAAAGTAAAGACGTAACAATTGTACATCAATTCATAAAATGAATTTTGGGCTATGTGAAGAACTGATTTTACATTGAATGGGATGGCTGAGCAACATTGGCCATTCATGATTTTTGATGGTTTGCAGGATGTAAAGTGTGCAACAGTCACAGCCCTCTGCAGATGTTTCCATGCAGTTCAAACGTTCTGAACACATGGATGGATGGATGGATGGATGTCCATGTTCTAATTATACAGAAAAAAACATGAAATAATAAAAAAAAGAAGCAGAAAACACAAATACTACATTCATTATTAACCTATATAAATGTATAAATATACATATATGTATGGCATGTATACATACCATCTGCATGCTACATGATTTTTCATTTAAATGAATGAACTGTACATTTTCCAATTTTTTTTTTCATTTTCAGAATTATATCAGGTGTAATCATCCTAAAATTTAGGCCCCTAGAATAATTTTAGATGAAATATATTAGCTGCCCTTGTATTTTGTTTTTCAGTAACTGATACCCAAGATCCTATGGTTACGCTGGGTTGTTGTCATGTTGTACATCAGATAGTTTTTTGTTGTTTGTTTCGTTGAACCCGACTCCATTCTGAGCTTCTTTCTGCCAGCTATCAGCTAATATTAGCATTTAGATTATCACCAACAGTTACAAGTCAGCCATGTTCCTACGTGTCGGAGAAGTTAGTTTGGGGTGCAGAGGTCACCCTGAGAGGTTAAAGTGTGAGTCTAATGTTTCACCCCCAGAAGTCGTCTGCTACACACTGAATGGACACTGTTTTCCAGGAGAGAGATGGGGATAATGTGGGATTCAGACAAGAAGGACAAACAATAGAAAAAGAAACATGAAGAGCAGCAGTTGATATGGGTGACTGGTTTGGGGGCTGGGCAAGAGAGGAAATAAGCTTTTCTGTTTTTAGTCAACAGGATTATAGAAATCCTAACGGATGTGCTTGGGTGAGGAAGTGTGTAACACATTGTATGAGTGAGTATGAACGTGTGAATGCACTGCAGTATTTGGTGTGAGTGCTTTTACAGTTTTGGTGTTTGAGTGATGATACTTGTAATGAAGGAGTGTAAATGTCCACACGAATGAAAGCAAGTTTTGTATGTTAGTGTGTGTGCTATTCTCAAGACATGAAAGGTCTGTGGTGTTCGCACAAGAATGAAGGGAACTTGGAGATCCCTGAATAGAGACTTCTCTATATTTGGGAGCTGGACCGATGCTGGTGACCCTACGTCTGAACCCACACCTGCCCACGGTGTGTGTCTGCGAACATGTTAACAGGTGGATAGAGGAAGATGCAAATGTGTGTGTGTGTGTTTTAATGTAGGTTTGGTGTTTTTGTCTGATGTTTTTTTTGTGTGCAACCACATGCATATTGTATATAGCTGGTAAACTGCTATTCAAATTAAAGCATTTCTAGCTACGTTTAATTACTCAGTTGAAAATTAGCAAAGTTTTTTAGTCTGGATTTTTATTTTAATAAAAATGTTCATACTACAGTCTTCTGAGACATTTGATATTCTTATAGTTTCAAAACAGAAATTAGCATAATATATTTAATGTGCAAATACAATTTGAGCTTTTTGAAACCATCTTTATTGGACTAAAACTTATCAGCTAGGATAAAATTACAATTAGGATAAAACAAAAGGATGTACAATAGTTCGGACAGACAGACTAGTAGTAAATATATCTGTTGATGATTAGAAACTTTCATTGACCTAAATGTACTATTAGAGTCCAATTTACTCCTTTCAATGCAGTTGGCTTATACAGTCAAAGGCAGTTGTATACATTTAAAGATATTTAAATATGTCTGGAATTTTTCAGTTTACATGGATTTTAAAGTACCTCACATTTTCTGTGGAAAGTGCTA
>NW_023625048.1:0-3490 GCF_014905685.2 Nematolebias whitei
CCCCCCCCCCCCCCTCAAGGATCGCCCCCAGGCGACCGGAGACGCTTCTCGGGGTGGTTACGGAAGAACGTTGTAATGAGGCTGGGGTCCAGGATAAAAGACCGACGGATCCATGATCGTTCTTCAGGACCGTAACCCTCCCAGTCAACCAGATACTGGAACCCACGTCCTCGGCGTCGCACGTCGAGGATGGTCCGGACACTAAAAGCAGGATGATTGTCGATTAGTCGGGCGGGTGGAGGGAGGTCGGCAGGAGGGCACAAGGGACTGACGGCCACCGGCTTAACCTGGGAGACGTGAAAGGTGGGATGGACCCTCATAGAACAAGGAAGACGAAGACGTATAGCAGAGGGATTTATGATGGCAATGATGGGAAAAGGACCAATGAACCGGGGCGCCATCTTTCTGGGTGTGTCCTTGAGATGGATATCCTTAGTGGAGAGCCATACCTCCTGGCCTACCTGGTACGAAGGAGCTAGTGTATGGTGGCGATCAGCAAATCGCTTAGTTTGAGCAGAAGCTCGAGTCAGGGCTGTCTTAGCCTGTCGCCAGACACGTCGACATCGGCGAAAATGGCGTAGTACCGACGGGACAGAGATGTCGGTCTCCTGGCTGGGGAACAAGGGAGGGATATAGCCGAGGGAGGCCTCAAAAGGGGACATACCTGTGGCGGATGACTTGTGGGAATTGTGGGCATACTCCACCCACACTAGGTGCTGGCTCCAGGCTGAGGGATCCTTCTCGGCGACACAACGGAGAGTGGTCTCAAGGTCTTGATTACAGCGCTCAGCCTGGCCATTGGATTGTGGATGGTGGCCCGAAGTGAGACTGGAGGTGGCCCCTAATGTTTTACAGAAAGCCTGCCAGACTTGGGAGGCGAATTGAGGACCACGGTCCGAGACCACATCGGAGGGAATCCCATGATCCCGGAAGACATGCTGGATAAGGAGTTGGGCGGTGTCGAATGCAGATGGGAGCTTAGGCAGGGGAACAAAATGAGCCGCTTTCGAGAACCTGTCAACAATGGTCAAGATGGTGGTGTTACCTTCACTGGGAGGTAGACCCGTGACAAAGTCCACAGAGATGTGTGACCAAGGACGACTAGGAACAGGCAGAGGTTGCAGCAAACCAGCCGGTGGTTGATTACTGGACTTGTTGCGAGCACAGGTGGGACAGGCGGCTACGAACTCCTTCACATCGGCGGTGAGGGTGGGCCACCAGAAATGACTCCTTGTGAGAGAGAGCATACGGGACGAACCGGGATGACAGGAAAACTTGTGAGTATGTATCCAGTGCAGTACCTTGGCTCTCATGTTAGAGGGAACGAAGAGGGTCTTAGGGGGTCCGGTGCCAGGATCAGGGTCATTACGTTGAGCCTCTTGTATCTCCCTCTCGATGTCCCATGTGAGGGTCCCCACCACACAGGCTGGGGGAAGAATGCTTTCTTCAGTCTCTGTACAGTCTGGGGGAGAGAATTGACGAGAAAGAGCGTCTGGTTTAACGTTCTTGGAACCGGGTCTGAAGGTCAAGACGTAGTTAAAACGGTTAAAGAACAAGGACCAACGTGCTTGTCTAGGGGTTAACCTCTTGGCATCCCTGAGATATGTGAGGTTCTTGTGGTCAGTCCATATTAGAAAAGGGGTTACCGTGCCTTCCAACCAGTGACGCCACTCTTCTAATGCCAACTTGACGGCCAATAACTCTCGATTGCCCACATCATAGTTCCTCTCTGCAAGGGATAAACGTTTAGAGAAGAATGCACATGGGTGTACCTTATTATCCTCCGGAGAACGTTGAGAGAGTATGGCCCCCACACCAGAGTCTGAAGCATCTACCTCAAGGATGAATTGGCGCTCGGGATCTGGATGACTTAGAACTGGTGTAGAAGCGAATAACGACTTCAGTTTATTAAAGGCGGCGTCAGCCTCAGGGTTCCATTTGAACGTTACCTTGGTGGATGTTAATTGAGAGAGTGGAGAAGCAATTCGACTGTAGTCCCTAATGAATCGCCTGTAAAAGTTGGCAAACCCAAGGAAACGTTGGAGCTGTTTCCTCGAGTCGGGAATCGGCCACTCCACCACCGCCTTGATCTTAGCAGGATCTGTCCTGTAACATCCTCCTTCGAATATGAAACCCAGGAAAGATACAGAGGAAACATGGAACTCACACTTCTCCCCTTTAACGAACAGTTGGTTCTCGTGTAGTCTTTGCAAGACGGTTCTAACTCTCCTGATGTGCTCTTCCTTGTCCCTCGAGTAGATGAGTATGTCATCTAGATATACAAAAACAAAGTCACCAATGAAATCTCGAAGCACATCATTTACAAGAGCTTGAAAAACGGCAGGGGCATTGGTCAGACCGAATGGCATGACCAAATACTCGAAATGTCCGAGTGGTGTTCTAAAAGCGGTCTTCCACTCATCCCCCTCCCGTATACGGACGAGATGGTAGGCATTTCGGAGATCTAACTTAGTAAAAATGGTTGCAGATTGTAGTTGTTCATGGATGGATTCGATGAGAGGGAGAGGATACTTATTCTTGATTGTGATGTTATTAAGGCCCCGATAGTCGATACAAGGGCGAAGGGTGCCGTCTTTCTTGGAAACGAAAAAAAATCCCGCTCCTACAGGTGAAGTGGAGGGGCGGATAATGCCAGAGAGGAGGGACTCCTCAATATATTTCTTCATGGCCTCTCTTTCAGGACCAGAGAGGTTGTATAATCGACTGGTAGGAAAAGGAGACCCAGGGAGGAGGTTGATTGCACAATCGTAGGGCCGGTGTGGAGGAAGAGATAAGGCTCGCTGTTTGTCAAATACTGGGGCTAGATCGTGATAAACAGGGGGAACCATAGAAATATCTGTAGCCTCCTGAGGAGTGTCTACAGAGGGCTGGTTAGGGATGGCAGAACGTAAACAGTTCTTTAAACAATGATCGCTCCATCCCTCAACCCTTTTCTGTCTCCAGTTAATGTGAGGGTTGTGCTCTTGGAGCCAGGGATAACCTAAGATGACCTGAGTGTGTGGAGACTCAAATATAAAAAAATCAATCATCTCATGATGGTTTCCAGACGTTAAGTTTAACTTAATAGTTTTACCAAGAACTTGTGCCAAGTTCTTGCCCGTAACACCGGCAATGGAAATTGGAGGAACCTCGAGGGTAGGTAAGGATAGTTTTTTGACTAGATCTAGACTAATTAAATTTTGTTCTGCACCAGAATCAACAAGGGCTGACACAGGGAGGCGATCATGATTTATTTGAATGATAACAGGAAGCATAAATCGATGTGTGGGAGAGAGAGTAGAAGTTCCCACCAGTAACTCTCTCTTTACTGGCGGAAGTTTCCGTTTCCCCGAAACGGGCATTGAGCAAGAAAATGGCCAGGTCTACCACAATAAAAACAAAGCTTGGAATCAAAACGTCTCTGTTTTTCTTCTGGAGTTAAATGAGTTCGGCCAATCTGCATTGGCTCTGGGTCGGGCTGAGCAGAAAA
>NW_023625049.1:0-3490 GCF_014905685.2 Nematolebias whitei
CCAGGGTAAGTGAGGTGTTAAAGATGTCTGCCAGCACCTCACAGAGCCTCTTGATCTAAAGTTGGGGGAATTTTGTTGCCCTGAAAATGAAGACCCCCCCTAAAAGTTACTATTTTGACTCCTTCTTAAAGAATTTATCATAATGAAATGTAGGTCATTGGGAATGATAGCAAAAGCTGCTTTAAGTCTGTCTTGAACAGTGAAGAATATAGGCCAACGGCTTACTTTTTTAATTTTTTTATTTAGCTACAGTAATGGGAACAATGACCATGATGTTGCCTTTTTTATGTGATAAAATATGGACTGTGGGGATTTGGAATTTTTTGAGAGATGTTCCTTTTTAACTGGGACAAAGACTCATGCGTTGTCAGGCGAGAGTTTTGTGTGTAACGCAGCTGTAGTTAATGTCTTGTAAAGTGCACATCTGTTTAATCTTATACAGAATGTAATTTTTGTCTGTCTCTAAAGTTGTGTGATGTCATTTAGTACTGCTTACACAAGCTATTTTTGAGGGTAAAGATTTTCAAAGAAATGGCAGCCACACCTGTCAGACGTTGTTATGAATTGTCATTCAGTGCTGGAGAATAGCAGATGGTGAAAGGTCTCAAATGTCATATTTAAAAAGGCCAAAGAAAGAACACAGATTAAGTGATAGGGGTGTTTGGGGGGAAATGGAGTTTTAAATTGCATAAGCACCCATTAAAGTTAAAAAAAAAAGCTGTTTCCCACACAGCACATTGCATTCATGATGCAATGATTTAAAAGCCTATGAATTTACTTTATTCCTAATGTTTAGCTGGTAATTATCTGGTAAAATACAAATGTTCTGCTGCCATTTAGAGTTTAATTTCCAAGGAATTCTACCCCTGACAAATAATATTTGATCACATTTAGGGGAAAGAAAGCATGACGTTCTCCAGGAATTGCCAAAATGGCCAAAAAAAATTAGTAAATGTTTTACTATGGCAAAATTTGTTGCATACAGAATTAATTTCAGATAGGAAATAAAAATTACCGTCTCTTAAGGTATTTGATTTGAAACCTGCTCTATCAGCTGCAGCTAAGTTTTAACAAATGATATAAGATCAATGAAACTAAAAGGTTGAAACTGAATCATGACTTTTATTAAATACTGTAAATAAAATAGAATTGTATCATATGTTGCTTTAGTATTATTTGTAGACTTTTTTTACATGAATATCTCCTGTCAAACACTTTCTACATGCCATCAAATATTTTATTTCCTAGATTTAAATACATAAATTTGCCATTTAAATATTTTAAGAATATTTAAGAACAATTTATTAAATATTACATAAAGTAATGTTATGTAGTGAACCTGATCTGACCCTGATGACCTCAAATCTATCAGATGGACAGAGACTGTTATTTCATTGATCTGAATACAGTTTGAGCCATCTGGTGACTCTCTTTCTTGAATTAATCAAGCAGAAAAGACAATTTTTATAATCATCACTGTTTTACAAATGTTTGATAATCAAATTGTGTTAGTTCACTCAATGTTTACAGGTTGAAGAGAACTACTCATTTTTATTTTACATAAACAGTAAGTAATGATTTTTATTCCTCATTCAAAGAAGAAATCAGGTTAATATGCATTTCTTGATTTTCTGTCTGAAATGAGCCAAGTTTGTAAGTATGTTAAAGGTCGGTTTTCGGTCAACTAAAATGTTTACCGAGAAAAATGTCATGTTTAAACTTTTTCAGAAGATTATAAGTGTGAGACTCCACGAAGTCTGAAGTCCTACAATAATCTTTCTGTTGTCACTAAAACAATCCTTGACTTATGATAACATCTTACATCACAAACCACACCTCTATTTCTGGTCCATCGACCAATCAAAAAGCTCTCAAATGAACCGGAAGTCGACCCATTTAAAATGTGGCAACTTCCTAGTTCATGCAGAGGCTGAGGAGTTGCAAGAAGCTGAGACGCTGAGTTGCTGGAGTTTGTTGGTTGCTGTGTTGCTGTACTCAGAAATGAGTTCAACTAGAGAGCGCACAGAGTGATGGAGTTAGAGCCCTTGGATGCAGACGCGTTCAGGATGATCCAGAGACGTTTTGGGATTATAATTTCTGTTTGAACACCACGTACGACTCTCTGAGGGTTTGGCAGTTCTCACGGAGACGCTGAAAGAGTCAGAAAGGAACCTACTCCGACGCTGATTCCATCGTCAACCAGGTAGAGGGTTCTATTTTCGACTAAGTGTACCGGAGGCCAGCTGATATCTGATGGAGCGTGCACGTTCTGGTCATAACAGATTAATTCCCTCACATATCTCTCTGTAAGATAAATCTCCATTTCATCTTAAACTCTGCTTTCTCCTAAAATCAGTACAGATATTTAGAAATATCTGAAGCTAAGTCCTCAATCACCGCCGCGTGATTGAAGCTCATTATTTGTGAAACTTGTCTGTTATTATTTTCATATTTTACCAAATTAATGTAAATGTTTGATGTTAACTTTGATTCTGAAAATAAATGACCGCATTCATTTGATGGGTCAAAGATAATAACGTCTCTCGTTCGCATTTCTGTTAAAATTCAATGCACGACATTACACAGTCAGAAAGATGAGGAACTCGTGAAAATTGTATGCATATATATCTCGTATATGTACTACTACAGTTAGAAAGATTGAGCCAAACTAATATATATATATATATATATATATATATATATATATATATATATATATAATATATATATATATATATACGCACTTCATTGCCAAAAATATTTGCTCACCTGCCTTGACTCACATATGAGCTTAAGTGACATCCCATTCCTAATCCATAGGGTTCAATATGACGTTGGTCCACCAAACTTTACACTTGGCACATTGCAGTCAGACAAGTACCATTCTCCTGGCAACTGCCAAACCCAGACTCGTCCATCAGATTGCCAGATGGAGAAGGGTGATTTGTCACTCTAGAGTACGCGCCTCCACTGCTCTAGAGTCCAGTGGCAGCGTGCTTCACACCACTGCATCCGATGCTTTGCATTGCACTTGATGATGCATGGCTTGGATGCAGCTGCTCAACCATGGAAACCCATTCCATGAAGCTCTCTGCGCACTGTTCTTGAGCTAATCTGAAGGCCACATGAAGTTTGGAGGTCTGATTGACTCTGCAGAAAGTTGGCGACCTCTTCGCACTATGCGCTTCAGCATCTGCTGACCCTGCTCCGTCAGTTTACATGGCCTACCACTTTGTGGCTGAGTTGCTGTCATTCCCAAACACTTCCATTTTCTTATAATACAGCTGACAGTTGACTGTGGAATATTTGGGAGCAAGGAAATTTCACAACTGGATTTGTTGTATAGGTGGCATCGTATCAGTTCCATGCTGGATTTCATTGAGCTACCGAGAGCGACCCTTCTTCTTCTTCTTTCACAAATGTTTGTAAAAACAGTCTGCATGCCTAGATGCTTCATTTTATACACCTGTGGCCATGGAAGTGATTGGAA
>NW_023625050.1:0-466 GCF_014905685.2 Nematolebias whitei
TGGTTTGAAAAAAATGCTACACGACCTAATACAGTATAATACCTTAACACTTTTACATGACACAGTATGTTTAGTTTGTTGCATCAACATTATTAAAGATGGACAAAGTGTCTTCACCCTCTGTTACTGAAACTGAAACCAAAATATCTGTTTTCTGGAAATTTTGGGAATGGTAAATTTTCAGAGCCATGGTCTACGTACTTGGGATGTAGGGCTGTTACCTCAATATGAAATTCCCACCTACACACTTTACCAACTCACTATTAGGCTGCTGCAGCCTCAGTCGCAGTGTAACCAGACTCTTTTTAACAACCCCCACATAAATAATGGAAACTAAATATGTTGAAGTAATGCATATTTGAACATACAGCCAAGATGAGCACTCTTTATTCACGAAATAAAACTGGTTAATGTTAGCTGATGTAATGCTCTTTCATACTATTATGTTGTATTTTGATTTTTTTTT
>NW_023625050.1:566-3490 GCF_014905685.2 Nematolebias whitei
AAATGTATCAGTCGAGTATAACCAAGTGTCATTTTTTGAGATAAGTTTATTTATGCTTAAAAACACAAAAATGAGCCCTTGTTTGGCTCTTCATCAGCTTATACTGGACAAAGACTTTTGCCTTTTTCTTCATACTCATAATGATCATAATGATTAATACCAGGCCCTAATCACTGATTACTTTTTGACAGTACATCTCTCCAAAAAGTATAACCTTTCACTTTAAGGCTTTATTTCCATACCAATAAAACTACTCTCCTTTTCTTGAAAATAACAAATAAATAACTTGGTTTATCCCACTAATATTGTTACTCTTGACAACACTAATAATAATCATGGGCTTTTAATGACCTTTTTACATGGCTCTACACAACTGCCCTTAAACATATAAAACAGTCTCTATATATTCCTGTATATATTTTCACATCCAAAAATACAGTTTATTTGTTAAAGCTTTGTGTGACACGTGGAGGTGAGCGCTACATACTGCATGAGGATATGATCTGTTTACCTGAATGCAATCATAGCAGCAGGGATAAATATATATATAACCACAGCATTGTAAGCACGTGACACACGCTGATCTTCAGTATACCATGGAAAGAAGCGTGACCTTGATAATGAGAAAAAAGGCTATTAAATATTTTAGATGACCTCCATCTATCTTTTGTAGACAGAGCAATGCCTTTTAATCCTCTCGGGTCTCTAACATTCATTACACCGTTGCAGCTTTGACTTTGCATTTGTATAAACGGGGGAATAATCCCCCCCCCCCCCCCCCAGCACATCTCACTCCGTAAAACCCAGAGCACCTGAAAGCAGCAACAGATTGGTTGATTTCTTTCCCTCCTCTGCTCCATCCGGCGTGCTGTCAGACTGTATGTGGGAGGGACATGGTTCTGTTTCCAGCTTTAGGCGAAATGGAGCATTTAATATTATCAAAGGCCCTGACTAGTTTCTGTGTGGCTCTGTGTTTACACCTTTAGCTTGGTTTTACTTCTCAGGGCACATGTTGAACTAGTAACCAGTGGTGGTACAGGCACATGTAGGTGTTAAGATCAAAACAAGGAAGGACCTGATTAACATTACGTTCGTAAAAGCCTCTTGTGATTTAATAAAAAGTTCCTTCTGTGGACCCTCAGTCACATGCCTTGGTATGGCTGTCCTATCTTGTTGGGCTCTGTCAGGTCAGATCACCGAGCAGCATCTCGTCATGATTCCATGCAACTCTGCAGCTTGCACTCAGCCGACCAGTCTTCTTCAGCTTTTGTCCACATGGACACCAGAAGAGAAACATACGCAGATCAGCGACCCATAATCAGGTTAAAAGGTCTGATAGGTCGCTCAGGTCCTCCTCCACTCTCATTTGCTCCACTGCTGCAGAGGAGTGTTGTGATTGGCTGGAGCAGGACAGGCGGGATGTGTCGTCCTCGTCCACCGCCATTACTGCCGACCTTCCCGACCGCAAACCGCTCCTCCGTGCATCCTTCTCTTCTTTCTCCTCTTGTTCCCGTCGCCTCTCCCTCCTGCTCCTCCTCTGCTCCCCCACCATCCACATGCTGTCCTCCTCGTCATCCTTCCCCTGCACCTCCCTGTCAAAGTCCAGGAGCTCCTCCATCATTTCCTCGATCTCTGTCTCTCCATCCATCTCCTCCTCCACCTCAGATCGGAGTTCACCCATGCTCTCAGTTCGGTTGGTATCATCCGTCTCCTCCTCTTCCATTAGACCCTTGGGCCTGTCGGGGGGGGTCGCTGGCCTGGCTTTCTCCAAACTCCAGGATGGTTGGCAGGTTGCCCTGCTTGGGACATCTCTTCCTGAGGCTGACCAAGAAGGGCTGGGGCAGGGAGAAGATGTCCACATTGTTCCCGAGATCGATCCATGTCACGCTGGGAAAACTGTTAGGATCCTGTGAAGGAAGATATTTTACAAATTAACAACAATTCTATCATTGCCAGAAATCAACAGTGCTTGTATTTTTACATTTTGTTGTTGTTGTTCTTGTGATTTTCACCTGTTGAATAGCAAAGGTGAGCAATAATATTTTTGTCAGGGTCAGTGTGTGTGTTTTACTAAAATAAGTCATAACACTACGTTTTTCTTTGAAACCTACAGAAATTAATAACTACGAGCTAATTCCCTTTTACAGTAAACCCAATTCAAGGTGTCCACCACAACCAACTGTCTTAAGAAAAGAAATGACCATTACCCAATCAATTTTACAGATATTATCCTAAACTTTAGTGTAAGTGTAGCTGAGAAAGATCTCTATTAAATATTCTAAGACCCTGTTAATAAGAGAACAACCACAGAAAACGTTAGTGTTTTTTCTATATTTATTGGGATGAATAAACAAAAAATGAGCAGGAATGGAAATGCTGTAGTTTTTGTGCCAGGCTGGGTTGCCACATAAGAAATTATAAACTATTGTAAGGTAACTTTAAAATTATTGTTGTGTGTACTGAGTGAAGGTGTTGTAAGATGAGGTGTGTTTAGCGAACATGTATACAGAAAAGGAGGGGGCAATAATAACAACATATTTAGGTTTATCTGGCAACCCTGATGCTGGGCTCAGCTTCTGTATTGTGCATGCATTGTCAGCATGATCACAGTTCCATGTCTTCAGACCTAGAATTTTATTGGTTTTGTTCCTAAATGCTATTTATCTTCCATCCAATCTGGCTTCAGGAAACAACACAGAACAATGACACTAACGGTTTTTAATGATGTTGTTAAAGCTTTGAATGCTAAAGATTACTGTGCTGCAAGTTACTTAGACCTGTCCAAAGCCTTTGATACTGTAGCTCATGACATCTTATGCCACAAGCTCTCAGATATTGGCTTCTCAAATCACACTGTTGGCTGGTTCTCAAACTATTTCTCAGGTCGGAGGCAATGTGTTTGACATAATGGTACTTCATCTAGC
>NW_023625051.1:0-3490 GCF_014905685.2 Nematolebias whitei
AACGCTGGTGCCCATGTCCAGCAATCACTGTGCGAGGGGCGGGGTACACCCTGGACGGGTCGCAAGTCCATCACAGGGCCACATAGAGACAAACGAGACAAACAACCATTCACTCTCTCACTCACACCTAGGGACAATTTTAGAGTTACCAATCAGCCTAACATGCATGTTTTTGGTCTGTGGGAGGAAACCGGAGTACCCGGAGAAAACCCACGCATGCACGGAGAGAACATGCAAACTCCACCCAGAAAGGCCCCTGGACCGGGGTTTGAACCAAGGACCTGCTCGCTGAGAGGCAGCAGCTCTACCAGTTGTGCCACCGTGCTGCCCATATATATATATATATATATATATATATTTCACCAGCCGCACGCAGCCATTTGACTGCACGCTGACTGGCCTTGAAAGAGGTACAAAGTTCAGTTAAGCTTCAGATGGACTACTGCCAGCGATCCATCGCCCAAATGGACGTTCATTCAACTGCTGCACTCGGCGGACGCGCGCGGCCGATGACCCAAACAGGTGAAGTTACAAAATATCTGACATGTCAGAGCAGGGTCCATGTATGAATAATGCAGAATGCAGGCAGAACACAGGGATTTAATATGTTTTGACGGCCATGAAAGGACAAACACCCTCTCAGCCGCGTGCATCAGCCGACCGTTAATAACTATAAAAGCCGTCACAGCTGAGTTAAAAATGTCAGTTTTTTTTTTTTTCTGTTCGGACCTGTAATTACTCTTAATTTTTCGAGTCAAGTGGGGTTTGGAAATGATAGCTATGGGCTGGGGCTGGATCGGGTCGGAGTTTTTGGGCCCGAATGCAACTCTACTACTTACTACTTGTACTACTATTCCTACTTTGCAGTTTTTCACTTATCGCCGGGCTTCAGGGTACAGATCCCCCGCGATAAACGAGGGACTACCGTACTAAAAAGAACACCATATTAGCAAATGGTAAACCTTTACATTTTGGCATGACATCGTTTGTTTAATTTGTCGCCGTTTTCTCAACCGAACAATGTCCGCATTACTACGTGAATGTGTGCTCGGAGCACGGATAGACAGTCTACATGCTGATGGTGTCGAGGCTGTGAATGTATCGGTGAGCAAATCTTTACTGAACTGGCGGTGGTCTGACACATCCAGCATCATTGGCATGTCTGTTTCACTGGGTCTGTGCAGTAAAATGGACATTGTTCAGTTGAGAAAAGAGTGACAACCGAAACAAAAGAAGTCATGGAAACATGTAAAAGTTTTAAATTGGCGTCCTTTCACACCAGTATATTGTATTTGAGGAAGAGTTCTTTATTGAGCCTGAAAAATGATACCTCTTTTGGCTAACCATTAGCTTTCCTTCCATTCTCTGTGCTCTTGATAACTATTTGATAGAAGTTCACGTCACAAATAAACACACTATCTCTGTAATCATCCACTTTTTGTTTTCAGAGTTTGGTCGTAAATCTTGTTTTCTTGCTGTTGTTGGTTTACGAGTGTGAAGAACTAAACCCCACCAACTTGTATCTGTACCATATAGCTGCATGGACACATCGTCAAAGACGTGGCTGCCGCATCAGGGTCAGTTTGGCTTGGTTGGTCAAGCGGAGGTTTGCTGTGGTGGACCTGGAGTTTTAACGCCAAGTGAGTCGGTCTAGTTAAGAACCAGTTCTTTGTCAGTTTTTGTGTCGCTTCTCAGCCTTGTCTCCAGTCTGCTGTGGCCCGCTGAGGTTTTTCTCTGTTATCTATGTCTTTAAATGTCCCCCAACCCCCTGTTGGGCAGCTGTTCTCTCTGTTTTCAATGGTCAGTGAATAGGTTTTCAAAATGCCCTCACGTCTCAGTTCTGCTTTATTCTTGTCATGGCTTTTCAGTCCTTTCTTAGCAGCATTGACAAAAATACCTCTATGTATCGAGAAAAAAACCCAGCTGAATCCTCCGCTGAAGCACCGCTCACCCTCTGAGCCTTGCTTTGCCACACTCCTAGTGTTTTATTTTGACATCATCTTGGTTTCATGGCATCATTTGCCATTTACACCAGCTTTGATACCTGCCAGGTTGTTTCTTCTTTTCTTTTTCCCCAGATGAAAGCAGTATTTTCTATTACCTCCAGGAACTATGAAAATAATTTACGATTAGCATGAGAAGCTGTTGGTATATTTCAAATGTGTAAACCACAAATAAGTCTGCAACTTACGGATACTGTAGGGAAATTCTGAGTTGAGGATGAGGCACATTTTAGTGAAATCATTTGCATCTCAACACAGAAAGCATGATAATTTAAAATACCTGCTTTGAGGGATACGACAGATATTCCAAAGTAAATATCTTACCTGACGTAGATGCAGTCTTCAAACATCTCCAGTCCCCCCCAAAATCATAGCAGTTCAAGTTAGTGCTATTTTTTTTTCAATTTCTACATGACTACAGTTTTTTTTTACTCTGTTCCAATAAAAAAAATTATATTTGTAGTATGAAGTGCTCCAAGCTGCAACAACAGTACTACAGCTGACTGCCACTGCTACTATTTGTTATTTTAAGCATGTAATTTTATCTAAATGTTTTTTTTTTTGGATTTTGACTCTCTGTTAGCTCATCTGTTCAGTCAGAGTTCAACATTATTTCTTCAAACAGTGGCTGTTCTATGAGTTGTCTACAGCTCTGTCAATATTAATCTAGATTTTTCAAAACAAACATTTTATGCCTTGTTTGCACATCTTATTCACAGGCAAATGAGAAGTAAGGATTTTTGAACTCGTCATTTCTAGTTTATCCTTGTAAATGTCAAATTTAAAGCCTTTGAGAAATGAAGGTGTGGCTTTTTGGGTCTTTTTGTGCCATAAAAACCACAAAATATATAGAGGTGTTTTTTTTATTTAATTAAAAAAATAAATCCTGATCCATTCATCAGAAAAAAATGATTGTGTTCTGAAAATGTTAGTAACTGAAAGGAAAACTGCTTATTTTAAAAATAAGCTACAGGCGTTTCTTTGTATCTTGATCATTTGCTATGTGGATTTTGGCGCCACCTACAGGCACAACTTTGATATTTCATGCTTTTTGTTCATTGAATGGAGAGTTTTTATTTTATTGAAACAGAGAAAATTTATATAAATTAAAAATACACATAGTGTAGCTTTGGTTTACCACAGGCATGTAAACAATTGTTCACAATCATTCCACAGAACTCAACTTCAAAAGGTCTGAACTATCCCTTTAACTTCCAGAACTTTAATATTAGCTGTTCAATGTGGGTCTGCACACTTAAAGGCACAGCAATGATGCTTCTAAATACATTAGTAGAAATGAAGGTAGTTTGATGGAGAGCAGTGCACAAGCTGGGAACGCGTTACCATGGTAACTAGGCCACACTCCCGTTGGCCAGTTTTCACACACAGTGCACAGCAGAACGACAGGAATGTTGGAAAACACGTGATGGAGGGCATCTTCAGGTTGCTTATTTATGTTTCATTTCTTGTGCCTGTCCCCTCTCAGA
>NW_023625052.1:0-3489 GCF_014905685.2 Nematolebias whitei
ATTAAATATTCGTAAACTTGAAGGTGCGTTTGTCGTATTCTGAGTGCGTGTCTTGACTCCTCCTGCAGGGGAACGGTAACAGCAGAGCTCGGGTGGAGAAATAAGATAAAAAACACAACACTATGTTTAGCTGCCCTTGACTACAATATATTTAAATAACGGGTTCTCTCTTTTTCGATTTAAATTATTGCCATGTGACCTAGGTAACTATGCTTGGATGTTTAATCAGTGACACTGAGACGTTAATTTTCTTTGACCCATCAGAATAAATGTGGTCATTTATTTAACAGAATCAAAATTTAACATCAAAATGTACAAGTCATTAGCTGATGTGGTTCTGATTAATAAAACTTGGCACGTTTTACTTAATAAAAACAACAGACATTTCTGAAGGCATCTAGATTAATTACTGGCAAAATAGTAGAGTTTAAAGATGGGAAATGAAGGAGTTTAAATGGAGAGAAAAGATGTATAAAAAGGAAAGTGTGTTGACTAGGAATGGCACCCTTCATCCGACCCCAGCTCAGTCCAAGTACACTCGGTGCATGGCGACTCGTTACCTTAGATGGGGATACCTTCGCTCAGGAACAGGAGTCCATTTCAACACGACCTTTCAGCGTCTCCGGTAAGGATGGCTGAGAATCGTCCAAAATAGTGACGGTACTCCGTTCAACAAACACGCTCATCTTCCGGGTGGATACACAGCAAGCTGTGAGTTCAGTCAGAGATTCTACTCAGACATAGAGGACCCCATGAAAGACCCCAGGAAGACTCCGGTCCAGGACTCCAGAAGACTAAAGACCGACTCAAGACTGAGAGACCCAGTTGACCTGAGAAGTTCTAGGAAGTGTGGACTCTTAAAGAGTTCTCACTTCCGGTCACCCCAGGACTTCCTGATTGGTTGAAGCAACCAATAGGGGGTGGTTCTAGTGATGTCCGAGGGTCATTACAAGTCAAGAAAACAGCAGGAATGTTTTAGAAACGTCCCATACAGACAGAAGACATGTTATGGCGAAGTGGGAGGAAGCAGTGCCAGTAGCTTCTTATTTACCGTCTGCTAGGTTTAAAAACACGACACTTCGCTCTAATAACTTCTTTCTGACTTTTGACCGACATCACTACATCTCATTTAGACAGAAGATCAAAAATGCACAATTACTTTGTAAAATAGACATTTAACTTGATTTTTAATTTAAATGAGGATTAAAAAATCATTAATACTTTTTCACAGTTGATTTAAAATGAGTGGTTCACTTCAACATTTAGAAATGGTATGAACTAAACACACTTTTGATTTATCAAGATATTGTAAAATAGTAATGATAATATAAAAGAGTGTTCTTTCAATTGATTACTTCAGGATACAATTAGACAGTCTCTGGATGAGCTAATTTGTATTTCTGGATTCAAATCAATGAAATAAAAGTTGCTGTCCCATGAAGGTCCTCAGAGGCAGGTTTTGGTCGGAGGCCGAGTTCACTACATTATGGTACTTAAGGTAGCATTAATCTACAATGACTCCTCAAAGATTGAAGTTTAACAAATGAACTACATGTTGGCATAGTTAAAGTCCTCATAGTCTAAATAAAGTACACACAAAATTAATTCTTGCTGGGGGTGTTCAGAAACAATACCAAACCAAATAAACAATGTCTCAACATCGACAACAGTAGTGATCAAGCAACCAGAAAACAACGTTTCAACGTCGACAAAAGTAGTGATCAAGCAACTAGTGTAGTGAACTTAATCTGAGGTCAAGACTAAGCCTAAGGTCAAAACTCTTGACCTTAAGAACCTTGTGGGACAGGAACTGTCATTTCATTGATTTGAATCCAGAAATACAGGTTCACCCATCCTGAGACTTTCTTTCTTGGAAAGTCAAGTGGAAGAACACTCTCTGTTCTATTATCATTACTATTTTACAAATGTTGATAATCAAAGTGCCTTAGTTCAAACCATTTTAGATGTTGCAGTGAACTAATCAATTTTATTAACTGTGTAATGATTTTTAATTCTCATGCAAAGTTAGAACTCATGTTAAAGCTGTTACAGATTTTTATGCATTTTCTGATTTCTGCTTTTGAATGAGCAAGTGTGCGTTTTCCAGGGTCAGGAATCGAAGCAGACATGTGTTGGAACAACTGTCTTGTTTATATCCTCTCAGACGTCAACAGGGGGGTTTTGGCACCTGTTTTTCAAACTCGCCAAAACAAAACTCTCTCTGTCTGTGAGAACATTTCTGATCTGTTCCATAACAATTCTTGCTGTCTTCTAACCTCTTACGTCACAAAACACACCCCCGTCTGGTCGGTTCTGACCAATGGGAAGACTCCCGAATGAACCGGGAAAAGAGCTCTTTAAAATGTCGGTACTTCCTGGTCTACCCAGTTCTGGAAGTGCTGAGAGTTCTGTGAGAGTTGAAGTGAGTTCAGTTCTGCGCGGAGAAGCCCAGTTCTGTGGGGTTCTGTTGGGAGATCAGCAGTCCAGCATGATAGAGCTCTTCCGAGTTTCATGGGATTATAACATTTTCCACTGAGGTGAGCTGTGGTGGACAGAATCTCGCCGCTACTCCGGACGAGTAACAGCATCCTACGGAGACGCTGAAAGGGTGCGTTAAACGGAATCTCGCCTGAGACATCTCCAGGTAAAAGAGTCGATTTCACCACCTAAGTGTACTGTAAGGAAGAAGCTGAAGAAAGCCCGGAGAGTGCCGTTCTGTTCAACACTCTACCTCAAACACCATCTTTCTCCCCTTTAAACTTCATCTTGTCATCTTTAAACTCTTCTATCAAGTAGATATTCTTCCAGATATTTTAGAAATGTCTGTGTAAAGTGCTCATCCACCGCCGTGTGGGTAAAAGATCATAATTGTACAGTTTTCATAAATGTCTGTGGTGAAGCAACGGAAAAATCATGGCCGTATGATTTTTCCTGATCGATTGCTTTTGTTGTTAATTTCATAATTTGCCAAATTAATGTAAATGTTTGATGTTAAACTTTGATTCTGTAAATAAATGACCGCATTCATTTTGATGGGTCAAAGATAAATGACGTCTCACGTTTGCATTTCCTTAAATTCAATGCACGTTTTATTCAGTCCAGAAAAATGAGGAATCCGTGTTAATTGATGAATATATCTGAGCATCTGTTCATCTACATTTTGGTGGCCCGTACGGGGATTCCTTTATGGACTGCGTATTCGTGTAAAGATTGATTTTACATGTTGGCATGAAAAATAACAGTTTGTCAGCTGTGCTGAAACGCCTCTGAAGCTGCGCCGCTTGAAGTAAAACGCTGCATGTTTTAAGCGTGTTGTGCTGTGATGCTCAGAGAAAAGGCTCACAGCAATACTGCAGCTGGAATGTTTTGAAAGCTGAAATTGTACGCCTGTTATGGTAACTAAGCTGGTTTTGAGCTGTGGAAACGCTCTATTCTGTTTAAAGACGGTCCAGACGCGGTTCTGGCCCGGCTCGGTTCTGAAAAGGTTCG
>NW_023625053.1:0-1777 GCF_014905685.2 Nematolebias whitei
ATAATAAAAAAGAGAGTGTTCTTTTCACTTGAATTTTCAAGAAAGAAAGTCTCAGGATGGGTGAACCTGTATTTCTGGATTCAAATCAATGAAATGACAGTTTCTGTCCCACAAGGTTCTTAAGGTCAAGTGTTTTGACCTTAGGCTTAGTTTGACATCAGGTTAAGTTCACTACAATTCAAATCAATGAAATAACAGTTCCTGTCCAATGAAGGTCTTCAGAGGCAGGTCTTGACCAGAGGCTTAGTTCACTACATAAGGGAAAGTCATAGCATAGCCCAGAGCCCCTCCTCAGCCATTGTCCAGATAAGAGGTGACGTTCATCTTCAGCTCAGTTGAAGTTCTGTTACATGTCCATGGCCTTGGGGAATGGAGGGGTGAACACGTCTGGTTTCACCGTAGAACAGCAAGAAAAAAAAATGGGCAAGAATTTCAGTCTCTCCATGTGCAAAACTGATAGAGACATACCCCAAGAGACTTGCAGCTGTAATTGCAGCAAAAGGCGGCGCTACAAAGTATTAACGCAAGGGGGCCAAATAATATTGCACGCCCCATTTTTCAGTTTTTTATTTGTTAAAAAAGTTTGACACATCCAATAAATTTCATTCCACTTCAAGATTGTGTCCCACTTCTTGTTGATTCTTCACAAGGTTATCGGTGCCTGTCGAGGCGGCAACCCTTGAACCCGATGATGGACACCGTCGGTGAGGGATGCTGTCCGGCTGAAGAAGGAGTCCTATTGGGACTTTTTGGCCTGTGGGACCCCGGAAGCAGCTGATGGGTACCGGCAGTCCAAGCGACATGTGGCTCGGGTGGTCGCTGAGGCAAAAACTCGGGCATGGGAGGAGTTCGGGGAGGCCATGGAGAATGACTTCCGCATGGCTTGGAGGCAATTCTGGTCCACCATCTGGCGTCTCAGGGGGGGAAAGCGGTACGTCACTAACACTGTTTATAGTGGGAGTGGTGTGCTACTAACCTCAACTTGGGATGTTGTGGGTCGGTGGGCGGAATACTTTGAAGACCTCCTCAATCCCACCGGCACGTCTTCCACTGAGGAAGCAGAGCCTGGGGACTCTGGGTCGGGCCCTCCAATCTCTGGTGCTGAGGTCACCGATGTGGTTAAAAAGCTCCTCGGGGGCAGGGACCCATGGGAGGATGAGATTCACCCGGAGTTCCTAAAGGCTCTGGATGTTGTAGGGTTGTGTTGGCTTACGCGACTCTGCAATATTGCGTGGACATCGTGGGAAGTTCCCCTGGATTGGCAGACTGAGGTGGTGGTCCCCCTATTCAAAAAGGGGGACCGTAGAGTGTGTTCCAACTACAGGGGAATCACGCTCTTAAGCCTCCCTGGTAAGGTCTATTCGGGGGTTCTGGAGAGGAGGGTCCGTCGGATAGTCGAACCTCGAATTCAGGAGGAGCAGTGTGGTTTTCATCCTGGCCGTGGAACACTGGACCAGCTCTACACTCTCAGCAGGGTCCTGGAGGGTGCGTGGGAGTTTGCCCAACCAGTCTACATGTGCTTTTTGGACTTGGAGAAGGCATTCGACCACGTCCCTCGGGGGACCCTGTGGGGGTTACTCTGGGAGTATGGGGTACCGGGCCCTTTGATACGGGCTGTTAGGTCTCTGTATGACCGGTGTCAGAGCCTGGTCCGCATTGCCGGAAGTAAGTCGGGCTTGTTCTCGGTGAGAGTTGGACTCCGCCAAGGTTGCCCTTTGTCACCGATTCTGTTCATAACTTTTATGGACAGAATTTCTAGGCGCAGCCAAGGTGTTGA
>NW_023625053.1:1877-3489 GCF_014905685.2 Nematolebias whitei
ACAGAATTTCTAGGTGCAGCCAAGGTGTTGAGGGGATCCGTTTTGGTGGCCTTAGGATTACGTCTCTGCTTTTTGCAGATGATGTGGTCTTATTGGCTTCATCAGATCGTGATCTACAGTTTTCGCTGGAGCGGTTCGCAGCCGAATGCGACGCGGCCGGGATGAAGATCAGTTCCTCCAAATCCGAGGCCATGTCTTGAGCCGGAAAAGGGTAGAGTGCCCTCTCTGGGTCAGGGAGGAGGTCCTACCTCAAGTGGACGAGTTCAAGTTTCTCGGGGTCTTGTTCACGAATGAGGGAAAAATGGAGCCTGAGATCGATAGGCGGATAGGTGCAGCGTCTGCAGTGACGCGGGCATTGTACAGGTCTGTCATGGTGAAGAGAGAGCTGAGTCAAAAGGCAAAGCTCTCAATTTACCGATCAATCTACGTTCCTACCCTCATCTATGGTCACGAGCTTTGGGTTATGACCGAAAGAATGAGACCTCGGATACAAGCAGCCGAAATGAGTTTTCTTCGCAGGGTGTCTGGGCTCTCCCTTAGAGACAGGGTGAGAAGCTCGATCATCCGGGAGGGACTCAGAGTAGAGCCGCTGCTTCTCCACGTCGAGAGGAGCCAGTTGAGGTGGCTTGGGCATCTGTTTAGGATGCCTTCTGGACGCCTCCCTGGAGAGGTGTTTCGGACATGTCCCACCGGAAGGAGGCCTAGAGGAAGACCCAGGACACGCTGAAGGGACTATGTTTCTCGGCTGGACTGGGAACGCCTCGGGAGTCCCCCGGAAGAGCTGGCCCAAGTGGCTGGGGAGAGGGAAGTCTGTGCCTCCCTACTTAGGCTGCTATCCCTGCGACCCGACCCCGGATAAGCAGAAGAAAATGGATGGATGGATGGATCCTTATTACCACAGTTCTCAAAAATTCTAGAAAAACTATTTGTGACCAGATTAGATAAATTTATTACTAAACAAAACATTCTAAGTAGCAGTCAGTATGGGTTTAGAGCAAAAAACTCTACATCAATGGCTCTCATGGAATTAATAGAACAATTAACTACTGCTGTCGATCAAACACAATATTGTGTTAGTATTTTTGTTGATTTAAACAAAGCATTCGTTACTATTGACCACACTATTCTCCTTGAAAAATTAAATAAACAGGGCATAAGAGGACCAGCATTACACTGGGTATCTAGCTATTTGAAAGATAGGAAACAGTTTCTACAAATAAATGGTGTAAGATCTGAACTCTACAATATCACGTGTGGAGTTCCTCAAGGCTCTGTACTTGGACCAAAGTTATTTATTTTATATGTGAATTGTCATGTTTGTAGTATGTTTTGACCCCAAGTGGCAGACCGGACAGAAAACAGAAACAGAGTTATCAAAAAATAATCTCTTTATTTACAGGTGCGGGGCTGTTGAGGGAGAAGAGGACAATGGTGAGTAATGGATTTGTAAAGTTGAACCTCTTAAAGGAAATGATAGTAATTTTTTCTCTTACTGAAAAAACAAGTCCTTGTTGTGGCAGAGTCCGTGAGGGGAGAAGAGTCCTTGGATCAACTGGAGGTTCCTAGATGAGAGGCGAGGATCGTTGGAGAGAGGATCAGGTTAGTAGAAGTT
>NW_023625054.1:0-1118 GCF_014905685.2 Nematolebias whitei
GGGGGGGGGGTCACACATACAGTATACATACAATATGTTGGACTGTTCAATATTCTTGTATACTATAAAACCAGTGTGTGGAAAATTATCTGATTGAATTTTGTTTTTAATTTCACTTGGAGTTGTTGCTTAACCATCATGCTTTGTTTTTTCTCCTTTACCTCAATGGATTCTGCTGGCAAAGGATGCTGAAGACACTGCCTTGTTTAAAAAATACTATTTACTATTCACAGGAGGCTGAGTGAACAGCCATCAGGGTGCTAATGATCCATCGTTAGGCTGATGGTCCTTCTTGAGCTTGTGAGCAGCTGGTTTTGGTTGTCAGCGGCAACACTGGTTGAGCCACTGTGAGAAGGTGCTATTTAAGAGACTGAGCTGAATACAGCACCTCAGACTGAGGAAGTCTTTCGGATGAAAGACGGAACGTTTCTACATTTTTTTTTTTTTTTTTGTGCTTTGCTTTGTTTTTTGAATGTCCAAAAGACCAGGTTTAACTGTTTTAGATTTTTCCGCCTGGATTATTGAGCATGCATCAGGATAATGTGTCATTCATTTTCATTAATCCATTTAAAGGCACACTAAAGCCATAAGTGCTTGTAGAGCTTGTGTGTGTGTTTGTGTACTGACACTCACTCTTAAACGTGCGTCGGTAAGTGGGTGCCTGGTGATGATGATGTGTCTAAGAATGCATAAACCAAATCCTAACTGTCAGTGACAGAGACAAGGGTCACAGGTTGGCAGCTTTCTGGAGGCTTTCTTTCAATTTCCTTTGACAGTTTCAAAGATGTGGTGGGCCAGCGGGCCGCTGAGTCCAGCTCTGTATGTCTGTCCTAAAACCATTCCTAAATATATCAGCCTCTGTTTCAGAGAGCTTCTTCCTGAAGGTCAAGGACGGACCATGTCTTCCATTACGAGTCCAGAGAATTTTTGTCAGTGAACCACTCTGTTGCACTCCAGCTAACTGGGACAACAAAGAGGGTTAGTGGGAAAAGGAAAATCCTCGTCTCTGAAATTGTAAATATACCAACTTGCCCGTGGTCTTTATAATAGGCTCACCATCTATTCAGTAAGATATATATATATATATATATATATATATATATATATATATATATATA
>NW_023625054.1:1128-3488 GCF_014905685.2 Nematolebias whitei
ATATATATATATATATATATATATATATATATATATATATATATATAGGTTAAGGGAGAAACTCTCTTCAGTTTGAGCAGGCTTAAAAATGTGCACTTTATTTTATTCTGGCATTCACAACATACTGCATCTCTATAAATACAGACATGCTGTAGTCTCCATCAAATGTGAATCTATTTGCATAAAGCTGTATAATGAAAGCATCTCCTTCATAAACATGAAAACTAATATTAACACTCCTTTTTTTCCTTTATTATTCATTCAATGTAGACCTTCTTTGAACCTGCACAACCTTATATAAAGTTGATATGATAGATGACTCTGCACTTTTCAAGTTCTGACTATTGCGTGGATATGCACAGATGAATACTGGACTTGTGAGTCATCTTGTGGCGCTCACTTTTATGAGATAAACAATCCAATAGATGACATTGCACATACTGTTCATTCTACCTGCTTTGTTAGAAAGGCAGGCTTCCAACACTGTTGTACAGAAACAAAAGGTGCAGAGGGATAAATAATCCAATATATTGAGAGATTAAAAGGACTGCATGGTTGTGTGAGATTGTTACACATGCTTCTGCTCAGTTTATTTATTCTGTTTATGCCTCAAAGTTAGTTACTGGTAGTACAGTTGACCAACATAAAATGATCGACTTAGCTTCACTGCAAAAAGAGGTCAAGTAAACATTTGCTGTGTACAGTAAAAATCACTTAGATGAAACCTCTACATGACTGAGGCCTGCATCTTCCTTGGTAATATCAGCACATGCAAACAAATCCAATGAGAAGCTAAGCCAGAGCTGACACTTCAAAAATAGGCAGAGCCATATATATCTAAATATAAGCAACCAATGGACTAAAGCTGAGCGTGTGAGGCATAATTGTGAAAAGTAATCACATTCACTCCACAGTAGTCGCACGCAACTCTTTCGCAAAAACACAGTCAAATCTGCAAGGAAAAGCAGGAGAATAAAATGGAAGGATCAGAGCCACAATGCAATGATGTACACCCCCTCCCACACACACCCATACATTTAAATCTATACCTAGGTAGGTGGTAGGTATGTATGTATGTATGTATGTATGTATGTATGTATGTATGTATGTATGTATGTATATATATATATATATATATATATGTATGTATGTATATATGTATGTATGTATATATATATATATATATATATATATATATATATATATATATATGTATATATATAATATGTCAAAATTCACAGAATTTACTACTGTGAATAAATAACTAAAATCTTTGGACACTTTAGCACAAAACAGCTTGCGTTAAATATCACGACAGGACATACTAGGTTCATTCAGTAATGAGAGGTAGCTAAGATTCTGCTTTCAAACTAAAATCAATAGTATACTTAAATATAATAACGTTTTTTTTTTGTTTGTTTTGCTAAGCAGAAATGTGCATTTGCAAATATCTTTGCAAACAGAACATGGTGCTTTTATTTTACTGTTGACTAACTCTAAAATAATTCTCATAATTGTAACTGTTTTCATAAGCGGTTTCTGAGTAGTACAGCACATGACAGCAAACTTTTTTCAAAGAGGTTTTAGCTTCTTGCCTCATTCCTCTTGAGTTGTATGTTCAATAGCCCGTATTTACAAGAGAGGGAAATGTTCACAGTGTCACTATTTCTCCCTGCAGGATCGTTTAACGCAGACTTTGTATCAACATGCTAATTAGTATGACATTGTGGAAACGCAAAATTTACTTATTTTCTTTCAACATGCCTCACCAGACTACGTAGTTAAAGAAAATGTGTTAAACACTTTAATTCTTACCAATGCTTTTCTGGACCTGAATTGAACAGGGAATGCAACTACAGTAAAACATGTTTGTGGTGCAAGATATACAAGTGGGTAGGATTTACACAGTTTAAAAAGAGAGGTCTTCTGCTTGTTTCAGGCAGTGCAGAGTGACAGATACTGATGAGTAGAGGGAGATTTTTTTTTTCCACCATGACTTGGCGCAACGGTGGACCCAGAGAGTGACCAATGGTGGACTTGGCCACAACAGATTAAACTTCAGCCACCCCAAGGGACACCCCAATCAGTTGATACTTGATTATTATTTTTTTTTTTAACTTTAATAATATAATAATAATAATTCAGTTATATTAAATTCAAAAATACTTTATTAATCCTAGAAGGAAATTAAATAGTAATAATAACAATAAAATAATAATAATAATAATGACTTCTTGTGCCTAGATGCAGCCAAACACCAACATGGACCAACGTCAGTACATTGCTTATTTTTGAAGTTATCCAGCTCACTAGATTAACACTAGAAGTCCCAGAGAAGGGTCATTTAACATTTCTACCTT
>NW_023625055.1:0-1791 GCF_014905685.2 Nematolebias whitei
TTACTGGGAGTGCTTGTCCAATCTATGAAGGGCTGTGGATGATTTGGACATTCTTAAAACCCCGGATTGAGAATATGTTGTGGTTTGAACAAAAGGTACGCTGTTCTTGGCTCCTTAATTTTACATAAATTATTAATGTGCATTATTTTAGAATCAATCAACCTTCTGTATGTTGTATTAAAACATTGTGAACATTTGATTTTTAAAGTATGTTTTTAACTGATTTACAAAGCTCCAAGTTTAAACGGTTAATTACCTTATTTTTAATGACTTGAGCTCATCTAATAACATGTAGACTTCAAATCTTGATTAGATTACTTTATTATACAGTATATATATATATATATATATATATATATATATATATATATATAACACTGTGTCTAATCAGTGCAAACAAAATGGAGTGTGAATCATGAGGATGATGCTCAAAAGGCCTACATTAAAATTACAACTAGCAGTACAAAAATCTAAAAGTTAAACGTGGTTTCATCATAAACACCAACATCCCTGAACTTGGAGCATCTCCTGATGGACTCCATGTGTGACTGCTGCTGCCTGGAGAAAGATTCCTTACAAATTTAGGACATGCAGCATCCAGCAGGCCGTGGAGACAGGCAGTGAAGTTCACCTGAAGAAACATCATCCATACTATGCACAGGTACATAATCAAACCAATGTGACCTTGTGTGGAGCCAGAAAGACATGGATGTCGTCCGTGTGTCTCCAGAACAGGATTTGTGTGAAGCTCGTCTCCAGAAAGCACGAAGCTTCTTAAAGATATTTCTCAGAGCACGCTTGTAGTGCAGCTTCAAGGGAGACATAAATATGTAAATCGTGCTGTTAACTTACATTTGAACAATTTGTGTAGCAATTTTCTATGAAATGTATTACCTAACACAATGTTCATCATGTTTTTTACTAGAAACGTTTAATTACATAAAATGTTTACTTCAAAATAGGATGTTTCATGACATATTTCTTACCTGAAATATGTTAATACATCAAATGTTTAGGCAGCACGGTGGCGCAACTGGTAGAGCTGCTGCCTCTCAGCGAACAGGTCCTTGGTTCAAACCCCGGTCCAGGGGCCTTTCTGGGTGGAGTTTGCATGTTCTCTCCGTGCATGTGTGGGTTTTCTCCGGGTACTCCGGTTTCCTCCCACAGACCAAAAATATGCATGTTAGGCTGATTGGTAACTTTGAATTGTCCCTAGGTGTGAGTGAGAGAGTGAATGGTTGTTTGTCTCGTGTGTCTCTATGTGTCCCTGTGATGGACTTGCGACCCGTCCAGGGTGTACCCCGCCCCTCGCACAGTGATTGCTGGACATGGGCACCAGCGACCCCCGTGGCCCAAAATGGAACAAGCGGGTAAAGATAATGGATGGATGGATCAAATATTTACTACAAATGTGATCAATTTCATCATGTTTACATGTTCCCTGAAGTGATGAATCAAATGTTTCATGAATGTGTACCACATTAATTTTTATTAAATGAGAAAAAACCACAACTTATGTTATTAGTCAACTGTAAATATATTTCAAATCAATGAGTGCAGCAAATATATTTTTTCTCCAATCTACATTTTACATATATCAGGAGCAGCATGTGCAGGTTTCATTAATATTACGTTTACAACCACATTAGAACAAATGTTTACTAAACTACAGCACACACACAATGTTAAGAAGTGTCACCTCTTCACCCTCACATGTAAGCACCAGTATAATTAACTGGTATATTTACAAGTAAGCACCAGTATAGTTAACTGGTATATTTACATGTAAGC
>NW_023625055.1:1801-3488 GCF_014905685.2 Nematolebias whitei
TTACATGTAAGCGCCAGTATAGTTAACTGGTATATTTACATGTAAGCTCCAGTATAGTTAACTGGTATATTTACATGTAAGCACCAGTATAGTTAACTGGTATATTTACATGTAAGCACCAGTTTAGTTAACTGGTATATTTCTGTGTAACATTGTTTCTCATGCAACCAGTCACTCTTTCCACATGATTTCTAAGGTGTGCTCGTGTATGTTCAACATTCTTAGCATTAAGTTCACATCTCCATTTAGTGAATGATGGGACTTGAACCTCAGCACATCATTCATTTATACTTTTGTTGGATGGAACTGGGACCCTGTGTACACAGTTTTGTTCCACCTCATGTACAACATGTGATGTGAATGCCAATAAAGAGCCTTGACCTTGACTCCCTCACTGTCTTTAATATCAAAGCCTCTGTGAGCTAACACAACGTCCCCGGGTAATAATCTGGAGAGAAGGCCACAGCTTTGTTATGAGCTTGTCTGATGGACGTCCATCCCTTGGAAAGAAAAGAAAGACACATGTATTAGACAGAGTTTTATGTGACACCTTAAAAAGATGGCAAAGATGCTGAACAGATGCATTAGTGTTAGTAGAATCATTTGAAATTGTGAGGTTTTTTAATGCTGGCAGAAAATGCCTAACAGTGTTAAACAATGACAACAAGATGGCAAAGCAATGAAGTCCTGTATAATATTTAATACTATAAAAATGATTTGTCCAGCTGTTTTTTATTCAGCTCTGACCTGAGCTCCCTGTTCTCCTGTAACAAGTGGTTTATTTCTGCTCTTTTTTTATTCACACATTGCATTTGTACTTTTTTGCTGCTGGTTCATGTTCCTCCATCATCTGCAGCCTCACTGAGCTCCTCTCCTGGAGTTTCATCCACTTCATCTGAAGGTTTGTCTTGAAGAGGACACATCAGAACACACAGTATTACTACAGTAAAAGTGACAACACTAGAAACTTTAAACAGTTTACTTCACAATAACACAGATGTCCACTCTGTCTAAACTCGGACTAAGTTATATGCAAAATATAAACCCGACCTAAACCAGGTTGACCCACTTCTATGAACATGAACTAAACATGATACACCCCGACAAAATCATGGCACACATTTATGGCACAACACCAACAAACTGAACTTAGACACTCACCAGAATGTCTGGAACAAACTAGCAGGTCTCTTGGGACTCTGGAGAAAATTATCAGGATGTCTCACCGTCTCCTTTTTGTTACGTCTGACACATGAGCTCCTCGCGTTGTTTCCTGGTGGAGAATCTATATAAAAAAGTCAGTTTTCGATCTTTTTACAATTCCAGTCGTGTGACCGGACATTACATCCAACAACGCAGCAATTTCGGACCATCGCTAAACTGTTTTAACCTACTTAGATTTTTTTTTTTTTAAAGTCAGCGAGAAAGCTTGTTTTCAACAATTAATATGGAGGGCAATAAAAATGGCGGATGCGGCCCAATTCTATCCCATCAGCCGCCGCGCCGCGGACAAGTGAAGTCACGCTCTAAAGCTCTATAATGACACCATGAGTGTCATGATGTTGTCATGGTGTCATGATGTTGTCATGGTGTCACTCATCATGACACCATGATACTCATTATGCCACAATGATGAGTGTCATGGTTTCATGATGATATCATGTGTCATGAGTGACACTTTATATAT
>NW_023625056.1:0-1596 GCF_014905685.2 Nematolebias whitei
CACCATTTATTAACATGAACTTCATCATATTTAGTTTTATATTTAGTGCTTAGTGTATATTTAGTTGATGTTTTTCTTAGTTCATATCTTAGATGTTATTACTGTTTTTCTTATACATTTTATTGTTGGATGGAACTGGGACCCTGCGTACATAATTTCGCTCCACCACATGTACCACATGAGGTGCGAATGACAATAAAGAAACTCTGACTCTGACTCTGATCTGTAACAGAAAACAACGTGTGGTTGGTGGTGGTCTGACATGTAGCTCCTGCCCCAACTCTGAGAACGTCAGGCAGTAAAAAACTGCCGTCACGCAGCCTCCACTTCCAAAATGATGGTTTTGTTGTGCAAGCAAACACTATGAATTACAGTAGTAATGTTTGCAAGTGTTTTCAAAATAAAAGCTGTGAATGATCATATTTGCTGCCAAATTACAACATGAGTTTTTAATGTCCGCTTGTGAATATGGATCCATAATATTTTTGCTTTTGTCACAGTTTTGTGTGGTCATTTGTTTGTTCAAGGGCTGGGCGACATGGACCAAAATATTTTCTTAAAATAATCTCGATATTTTAAGATAAATGGTGATGTATGATATATCTCTCAATATTTTTTTCTTTCCATAAATTAATAACAAAATATATTTCAGAGTAAAAGCTTTGTCCCAGTTGTCACACAGGCACATTTATTAACAAACAGCTGTAACTGTACAAAATAACTGTCTAAAAAATAAACTATTTACATATATTAAATAATCCTCTTCAGCTGTGCTGCCTTCATGACGTTAGTAAGTGTGTGTAAAGCAGCACGTGAGGGGCTGTGTTTCTATTCAGTGAGGGAGGAGGAGGGACCGTGTGAAGTTGGCAGCACAGGCAGGCAGAAACACCTACAGATTTTCAAGTCTTACAGTGAGAGCGCGACATTAATAAAGCAGTGGCTTATCATATTACTAAACACATGGTCCTTAGCAGCTAACAAGATGGCTAACTTTAGCCAGCTTGTTCCACAGTTGAGACTAGGACCATGTGTGTCTTCAGCGATATAAGCTGCTGCTTTATTAATATTGCGCTACCTCTCACTGTGCCTCTCATAAGGCACAGCTCGGCTAAATGAATTTTGAACCGTGGTTTGTCTCAGGGAAGGAGGCTGAAGTCAGTTGGAGGTGAAGCTGCAGTTCACACATTCTTCATAATCCACCTTATAGCGCTGTTTAAAAGGTGAAAAAGATTGTAGTGCCGTCTTTTTGTCAGGACTGGTTTTTGGCATTGTCTACAGAAAACCATTTTTTGCTGCTCATCTGACAATTTAAATCCATGCCATCTCCAAATAACAGCCATTGTTTTTCTTTTTTGATATCATGTCCCGTGTTTACATCCCCAATTGCTCCCCAGGTGCTTACATACCTGCCCACTGCTCCACCTGAGTGTATCCCAAGTGCAATGTGATAAATTCAGAGAGACAATTACACCATTGTATGGGAACATACAATGATTACAACACATACAGTGTTTACCCTAGATAACTTGCCATGGCGGGGCGCTCATCTCATCCGTGAAATATTTTTTTTTTGGGGGGGGGGGGGGGGGGGGGGGG
>NW_023625056.1:1696-3488 GCF_014905685.2 Nematolebias whitei
TTTTTTCTTTTTTTGGCAGGGGGAGAGACAGATGCCGTGTGTTGTTTGTACCGACAGTTTTCAAGTGGCGGGGGTGTGTTCAGCGTGAGGGTTCAACAAGAAGGAAGAGGCTGCCTTTAGCTTTTTAGCTAGTGCACCTGCATTGCGAGCCGCTAGTTTAGCGTTACGTCAGTGCTGACAGGTGGTTGGGGGTGGGGTTCGGTAGATGGGACGCTCGGTTCTGTTGACGGGGCGCCCCGCTTGTATAATGGTAGAGGAAATACTGACATAGCACTATACTTTACTTGTACTAAACTCCCGCCCACCTGTAGAAGCAGGAAAAGGGGGGAGTGTGCACGGGGGAGGGGCTGGGTTTGTATTCAGTGAGGGAGACGAAGGGGCCGTGTGAAGTTGGTGCAGATGGGAGAAAAATAACTACATGGATTTTCAAGTCTAATTATAACACAACATAGAAATATCAATATAATTTAGGTCTGGGCGATATGGCCAAAAATTAATTTCTCCATATTTTAAGAAAAATGGCGATATATGATATACAGGTCCTTCTCAAAATATTAGCATATTGTGATAAAGGTCATTATTTTCCATAATGTAATGATAAAAATGAAACTTTCATATATTTCAGATTCATTGCACACCAACTGAAATATTTCCGGTCTTTAATTGTTTTAATACTGATGATTATGGCATACAGCTCATGAAAACCCAAAATGCCTGTCCCAAAAAATTAGCATATCATGAAAAGGTTCTCTAAACAAGCTATTAACCTAACCATCTGAATCAACGACGTAACTCTAAACACCTGCAAAAGATTCCTGAGGCTTTTAAAAACTCCCAGCCTTGTTCATTACTCAAAACTGCAATCATGGGTAAGACTGCCGACCTGACTGCTGTCCAGAAGGTCATCATTGACACCCTCAAGCAAGAGGGTAAGACACAGAAAGAAATTGCTGAACGAATAGGCTGTTCCCAGAGTGCTGTATCAAGGCACCTCAGTGGGAAGTCTGTGGGAAGGGAAAAGTGTGGCAGAAAACGCTGCACAACGAGAAGAGGTGACCGGACCCTGAGGAGGATTGTGGAGAAGGGCCGATTCCAGACCTTGGGGGACCTGCGGAAGCAGTGGACTGAGTCTGGAGTAGAAACATCCAGAGCCACCGTGCACAGGCGTGTGCAGGAAATGGGCTACAGGTGCCGCATTCCCCAGGTCAAGCCACTTTTGAACCAGACTGCGTCAGAAGCGCCTGACCAGGGCTACAGAGAAGCAGCACTGGACTGTTGCTCAGTGGTCCAAAGTTATGTTCTCTGATTACAGTAAATTTTGCATTTCCTTTGGAAATCAAGGTCCCAGAGTCTGGAGGAAGAGAGGAGACACAGAATTCACATTGCTTGAGGTCCAGTGTCAAGTTTCCACAGTCACTGGGGTGCCATGTCATCTGCTGGTGTTGGTCCACTGTGTTTTATCAAGTGCAGGGTCAATGCAGCTAGCTATCAGGAGATTTCGGAGCACTTCATGCTTCCATCTGCTGAAAAGCTTTATGGAGATGAAGATTTCATTTTTCAGCACGACCTGGCACCTGCTCACAGTGCCAAAACCACTGGTAAATGGTTTACTGACCATGGTATTACTGTGCTCAATTGGCCTGCCAACTCTCCTGACCTGAACCCCATAGAGAACCTGTGGGATATTGTGAAGAGAAAGTTGAGAGACGCAAGACCCAACACTCTGGATGAGCTTAAGGCCGCTATCGAAGCATCCTGGGCTTCCATAACACCTCAGCAGTGCCACAGGCTG
>NW_023625057.1:0-3486 GCF_014905685.2 Nematolebias whitei
TTTAAGTCTCGCTTGAAGACCCACTTCTATTCGCTTGCCTTTAACACGGTGTGATTTGTTTTGGTCCGGTCTGTTCTCTACTCTGTTGGCCATTTTAGTTAGCTTCTGCTGCTATTTGTATCTGTATTTCTATTTTATGTTTTCCTGTCCGCTGTGCATGTTTGTTTTCTTTTGTACAGCACTTTGGTTGGCCTTGTTGCTGTTTTAAGTGCTCTATAAATAAATTGGTATGGTATGGTATCTGTCCGGCGAGCATGTTTTTAGCTACTCCGCGTAACATTCGTGGAGTGGACGTGCGTTTAAGTGATGCGTCATGTTTTGTACGGACGTCACCAGTCCGCCGCCTCGACCGCCATCATGTGTCGCGGGAATGTTTTCCGCGTGACCCAAGGCGAGGCTTCCTCGAAAGGCTCTGAACGCGCCCGTGCGCTGCTTTCGGACCGTGGACCAACCTTCATGTACAGGTGGGCCGGTGTGTGCTAAGGCGAAGCGTGTGACAGCTGATGACGCCGTGGGGCTGCGCGTTCGACGTCGCTGTGCGAACGTTGAGAGGCAGAGAGCATGACTTCATCTACGCCGTGCTGTTGAAGTGAAGGCTGTGAGCCCCGCAGGAGCACACGTTTTCTCTGGAGGGACGCGCGCCGCTCTCGCTGGAGGGATGCGTGTCGCTCTCGCTGGAGGCGAGACTCGTCACCGGGTTCGTTCAGCCGTCTCATGCTTGTGCTGCCGTGAGCTGCCGAGCGCTGAGACGCGGTGGGTGACGGCTGCCCGCGTCGCGGCCGCACGCGTTTGCTTCGGTGAGGCGTGTGTTGCTCTTGCTAAGAACGAGGACCTTCACCGGACCCGGCCTGTGGTCCCACATTTATACCGATGTGAGCCGGTGAGCTGTGTGTGCACCATCATCAACGCAGCGCCGTTTGGATGAAGGCTGTTTGCATCGCACGAGTGCGCGTTTGACACCGCTTGGGTGAGGATCGTGCAGCTCGGGTTGACAATGAGTTATTTCACTTACCATCATGTCGTGTGAGCGTCTCGTCATGTCTTGGAGCGACGGTGAGTTTAAAAAACCTTTATTTAAGGACACTGGCTCGTTATGTGTGTAGGATGTGTGCGCAGCCGCTGTGAGTTCATCCGAGCTTACAGACTGGCTAGAAACAGACACTTAATCATTGAAAGATGATTTATTTCAACTTTCGTGTCACTTTTACACACACCCTCCGCAGACCGTCATTTTTTAAATCTTCTCCCCCTTGAGTACTGCGATTTGTTTGCCTAGAGCGCCATCTGCAGGCGATCTCTGGGGAAACGCTGAACTGCTGGTTGCCTGGATGAAGAGGGCTGGTCTCTGACGGGCGGGGCTGGTGGTGGAGCTGAGCGAGAGACGCCGCTGCGGCCGTGGAACGTCGTTGTTTCTGCCTCTGCTCACGACGGTCTCTCCAGCGGGCCGGGGGGCGGGATGAGTCGCGCGGCTTGATGAGGTGGCGCACAGCCTCTGACACCTCCTCCGACTGCTTCGAGTTTGCCAGCATGGCTTTGAAGCTGCTCCTGAACAGCGCGTCCGCCGTGATGGGGCCCTCCATCAGGTCTTTGTGCAGTTTCTCCGGCAGCGAGGGGGAGTGACGGAGCTAGGTGGATCGTTGAATCATCATCATCCACACTGCAATCCTGGACAGGCAAACCGTAGATGAGGCACACATATTGAGGATGGCGTCGGCTGCCTTACAGAGGGAGCTCTTGGTCTCCTCAGGCAGGTCTGCGGCCTCCAGCCTCTTGGACATGCTATATGCTAGCAGCGCCACGTTGTTGTTAGCTGCGGCTGCCTGAAAAGCACATTGATGGGCTCGATTGGAGAGCGTGGTCACCGTCTGGTCATGTTTCCCAGGAGGGACGGGACGCTGCTCCAACCTGGACAGCTTCGCTCCGAAAGCTTCCGCGAGGCTTGGCTCAAGGGGGGGTACCGAGGGATAGCCCCGCTCAGTGAACCCCTCCACTCTGCTGATGGGTGCGGACTGTGGAGACCGGCTCCCCCAATCTACCAGGAAAGAACCGTCTGTGGCCTCGCCCGTAGGACGTCCTGTTGGAACACGAGGCCATATGGATCAAGACGGTGAGCCAGAATGGAACCCAGTAAACAACCTTCCCGCCGGATCATCCGAACTGGCGGGAAAAGGCGTGGGACGTAGAAAAAAAAGGGGTCCCTTCATGTCAGCCACCTCCTGGGTTACGCCGGGCAACCCCTGAGGGCACCGTCAGCCGGGAGCGGTGTGATCGCCGATGCGAAACGAGGTGGGATGGGGTGAACATTCACTCAGCCCCCCTCCACCGACACTACGCTCTCCAGGAGGGAATGAGCAGCGGGGGGCTGCAGCTGAGCACGCCTGTCCCGGAGGAACTATCCGATTTGCTCCGAGGGTAGGCGATAAGAGGAAAATTACAAGATGGCGTTGTCCAGCGTGTAGTGACCTGTCACTGAGAAATATTCCTCGGCGCTTACCTTGAAATAAGACTGCTCGTCAGCTTCTCCTCGGGGAGGAGAACTCACCGGATGACCGGAGGTCGACTGCCGGGCCAAGCATCCTTAACAAAGGTTGGTCATCTACACAATTTTCCTTCTTTGTTCTTCTGACAGTGCTATTAGCTCGCTGAAGAAAAAATGGGAGCCAATTTCTCACTCTTAACGTAATTTATACGGACCGGGTAGGGCCCACACAGCAGGTGGGCGTGGACTAAATTTTTTCAGTGCAATGCTACGCATAACGGGATAAACCCACCAAGCGACAACCTTAAAGGGCGAAGCTTACACGAAATAGAACATGAAAGTAGTTTCTATGTTGAAACATTTCTCCATGTATTTTTGAAATGTTCCTCTGGATCATTCAAACATCTGTTTATTGTCTGTGTGTCCATCCATCATTTAAAGCCTGAGCTTCACAACCAAACATTTCTGACAAACACTGAACCAAAGGTTTGATTTGAAATGAAGCTTTGAACTTTTTAACATCAGCTTTCACATTCGTTAACAAAACTTTGTGATTTGATGGAAAATGAGTTTTGGAAACGTTCAAAAATAAAAAGATTTAATTCCAGTCTTAAGATTTTTGATGTCCAAAGAATGATTTAGATTGAAATGTCTTTGTGTTTGACTCTAAAATGGACAAAAATGTATCAATTGAGCTCAAAATGTTTTCTGTGGAGTTTTGGAGCTTTTGAATCAAAATCATTGGATCTGTTGATGTTCACTGATTTACTAAACTAAAACCTGAGATGGATTTCTTGAAATGTCCGCAGGTTTCTGTGAGGAAAACATTGAACATTTACATTTTCAACAGTCGCTGAATGTGCTGAACAAAACGCTGAAGTTTGTGAAAAACCAACATTTGATTTCTTGTATCTTTAGAAGTTCAGAGTAAAAACACTCAGCACAAAGTGATGAAGAGCGCTCCAACAAATCAGGAAGTCAAAAACTAAATCCTTCAAGTTGTTTCT